>NW_026739448.1:0-64806 GCF_022355385.1 Mustela nigripes
TCTTTACAAAACTTAGGTGAAATGGCTGACCAGCTTTTTTTTTTTTTATGCCACCCAACCAACTTATGTGTGTGTGTGTGTGTGTGTACATGTTTTATATGCATATATAATTATGCAGTGCTTTGTGTGTGTGTTATAGGAAACAACAACAATCATGACCCTAATGGGGAGAAAATGTTTTCCTGTACCTGTCGATGGTCTTTGGCCAATCTAAGAATAAAATGACATGAGACAGATTAATAGGAGAAAACTAAATTTAACTACCTGTGTACAAGGAATCCATGAACATGTGAGGTCCATAGGCAGTCAGAAGATTAAGACTTCTATACCATCCAGAGCTAAGGAAGGGTCTTCCTTCAATGGAAAGGAAGAGAGTTCACAGGTAGATGACAAAGAGTAAATGTTTGATAAATAAATGCTTGGGGCAATGCTAAAGCAATGGGACCTAGAGAGGAATTTTAGCCAACAGACTTTGCTAGGCTCCTCCTTGTCTACCATGCTTTTTCATTTTATATTCTAGTTATCGATGGTGGTAGCTCTCAGTCCTGTATCTAAATTCTTTTAGGCAGTTGGGAGGTAGGGAGGGATTTAAAAAGAAAACTTCTTGAATGTTCTGTTTCTTAAAAATGATCCACCTCAAATGATGCCCCGTGCCAAAGAGACACAGTCTGAGCTGGACAATTTCCGCACCCTCCCCCAAACATATTCCATAAAAATCTACAGCAAGAGAGCTCAGAGACAATATTTACCTGGTTCATTGACGTTGATGTTATAGAGGACTTCCAGTTTCACTCTATGTATTAATCTCATAGTTTTGCTATGTATAAGGCATTCATGTACCCCTCTATTTCTGATTCTCCAGAGCTTATGTTACGAACCGTTTTATGCAGAAGGTTCATAGATAAGGTTCTTCCCATACTTTGAAAGCATTTGTCATGGAAGCAAGTATGTTATCATGGAATAACCATTAACCTATGCAGCCAATCCAAATGGGAGCCCATTTTATTTCATTAATTCAGGTAAATATCAATAATTAGTAAGGAAAAAATAGCTGGGATAATATGGCACAATAGACTGTTCCTTAGGGTAATTGATCTGCAGAATTCCCATAACTTTTCTTAAATAGTGTCAATGTCATCCCATGAATAGGAATTCTTCAAGGCCCCTGTTTAGAAATAGTTTCTTCAATAAAGAGCAGAAACCTCCCTTCTACCTTCAGATCCTCTAGTGATTTGCAGTTCCTTCTTTTTCTTATTCCCACGTCTGCATTGTTAAATGTTTGTGTTTTAAGTTCTTTGGACTGTGATCTGAACTTCTTAAAGAAAGTGACCTGCAGGGGCACCTGGGTGGCTCAGTGGTTTGGGCCTCAAGTCGTGGTCTTGGTGTCCTGGGGTTGAGCCCTGCATCAGGCTCTCTGCTCAGTCGGGAGCCTGCTTCCCCTTCCCCCGCTGCCTGCTTCTCTGCCTACTTGTGATCTCCATCAAACAGATAAATAAAATCTTAAAAAGAAAAAAGAAAAAAAGTGAACTACGAAGGTCTAACTTTCAAAATAATAGGAGAGTCGGCTAGAAGAAATTGCCCACCCATGTGTTGGAAGAATTGGTGGAGAACGGAGCCGAGAGAGACGGTTCTTTTTTCTTCTTTCCTTTGTTTCTCTCCCTCCTCTGCCTGGAGATTGAACACCTCCACTGACATTGTCAACAAAACTATTATTCCACTCATTGGTCAATACGTGCTCATTTTCTGCTGAATGCCTTGGGAATTGATGCATTGTATGCTGATCTTTTCCTTGGGTTTATTTTCTCAGAGACAGTAATGCTTAATCTGTATTATGCACATCCCTGATTATGAGGCTGGGGATGGGGGATTAAATCATAACTCACCTGAATGGAAACGCAGATTCAAAGAAGCAAATAGAAATGATAGGCATCCATTTTCTGAAAAGAAAGGGGCTGGTCACCTCAGTCTTCTAGGACAAGTAGATGTCTGTCTTATCTTCACAAAAACCTCTGCCTATCCATGGAGTCCATAATAAAACAAAAAAGGGTCGAATGTAACAGGCTTTCAGTCACCCGTTAAAGATGCCAGTTATTCAAAATGGGTATTCTCAGCCTCTAGATTGAGGAAAGAGTTTAAGTAAAATATGTGAATATTTTGGGAGAATCCTGTCTAAGTTCAATTGCAGTTTTTTGTTTTGTTTTTGTTTTTGTTTTTTTGGTGTTTGTTGTTGTTGTTTTGCAATAAATGTTAATGTCTGGTGGTAATATAGAAAAAATTTCTAGTTCTTTTTCAGTCTTGTAACCTGAGGCAAGCCCTAAATTTACCAATTCAAGTCACTTTCTTTGTAGAGCTTCCTGTAAGCTCTCTACCTTGGAGGAGAAGTAATCAACTTCAGTATATACTGATTATTTCTTTCATGCATATTTCCTCTGCACACCGGTGTACAATTATTCTCATACTCTCTGGTACAGTTGTTTGTGTGTGTTTTGTCTCTGGTTTCATGAATTCCTGAAGGCATAATAATACCTAGCTCACTGAGTTGCTGTGAAGTTTATGTGAAAGAACATATGTTGATTCTCATCTTCTGGTCCTGTTGCCACTCTGGAAACACAGACGAAATTGGATACTTGGGAAAGGGAAAAGCTCGGGTAACCTGCTTAGCCCAGCATTGGTAAAGGGGGAGCTGCCTGTAAGTCCTCTCTGAGCAGTTTGGAGGGTTTCTCTAGGCACTGGTTCTTACTGGTGGCCAGTGAGCTCTAGGAGACTCACAGACATGATTTCTTTGGTGGCTGTCAAGTTTTGTCTATTTTTGATATGCTTTATTTTTCTTATAAAATAACTAGTCTGCATTTCAAGATTTTTTCTTATTTTATTTATTTGAAATAGAAAGTGAGAGCATGAGAGCAATGTGAGGGGCAGAGGCAGAAGCAGACTCCATGCTGAGCCAGGAGCCCAGTGAGGGGCTTCATCCTGGGACTCTAGGAAACCTGAACTGCGGGCAGAGACTTAACTGACTGAGCCACCAAGGTGCCCACTGTCATCATTTCGAAATCAAGTTTTTATATAAAAATCTAAATCTCCTGCCGCACTTGGCTACAGTCCTATATTACCAAAGCTGAATAAGAACATAACTTGTATTTTATTTTATCTTATTTTATTTATTATTGTTATTATTATTATCTTTTTTTAGAGAGAGAGAGAGAGAGCACATGCAGCTCGGTGGCGGGCAGGGAGAAGGGGCAAAGAGAGAAAGAGAACCTTAAACAGGGTCCATGCCCAAATAGAGTCCAACCCAGGGCTCAATCTCTTGACTCTGAGATCATGACCTGAGCCTAAATCAAGAGTCAGAGGCTTAACTGACTGAGCTGTCCAAGTGGCCCCAAAATACAACTTTCAGATGGGTATTCTGCACCATTCACACTCTGTTTTGGCCTGCTTGCTTCATTCATCAGTGCTTCTCACTTGGCCTCTGGAGCCATTTGTGGTTGAGACTCCCTTCTAGAATCATAGCTTCTTCGAAGACGTCATGGTTGGAGATATGAGCATACTTGGTCCACATTGTTCTTTTCCTTCAAACTCCACCTTCAATTCTGTATGTTAGTTTTCCTAAGCTTAAAAGCTATACACATACAAAATAGGTTGTACTTCTCTATCCTTAAATACTTAGTTCTGTGTTCTGAATAATTATACTAATTTTATACTGTCATATTCAGGGTGTATAATTTGGGTGAACATATATTCTTTTATGAAAAGTAGGGTATGATTTGGAGTGTGAGCTTTGAAGTAAAAACTCCCTGGAAATGAGAGACTGAATCTACTAATATATAATGACCAGACAATGTATGAAAATAGAAGTCTCACCCACACTCTCCAACAACTAGACCAGGAAGCCGAACCCCTATCTGTGTAGCATCTGGCACCAGTCAGGACTTGATTAATAACTGCCAGCTTCCCTAATCTTTACCCCTCCTTCCAACTTAGGGCCAAGCAGGGAAAGACAAATAGATTCACCAGACTGTTCATATAGGAAAACCCATTTCAAGTTAGCTCACCTCAAGTTTCACTATTCCAACAGCCGCCAATCAGAGAATACCTGAAGCCTTTCCTTTTTAAGTTTTCCAACTCCCTCACCTGCCTTTGAATCTCTGCCCATTGTAGATACAAGTGATGACAGCTGACCCCTTGCTAGAGCAACTTCTGAATATATAGCCTTTGTTTATTCTCATTTGGGTGCTTTTCATTTATTTTCACAGCTGAAATCCTTATTCCTGCCACTTACTAGTTATATAACCTTGTGCAAGTTTCTTAGCCTCTCTAAGTCTTAGCTTCCTTGTTCTGAAATGGAGGTGTTAGTGATACCCACCACACAGAATCAAATCAGTTAATACAACGCAAGAAAATACATGTAAAACTCTGAAAGTGTCTGGTACACTGTAAGCCCATAGTAGTGCTCATTGTTTTTTTTTTTAATTGTATTTATTTATTTGACAGGGATCACAAGTAGGCAGAGAGGGAAGCAGAGAGAGAGAAAGAGAGAGAGAGAGAGAGAGAGAGAGAGAGAGGAGGAAGCAGGCTCCTTGCTGAGCAGAGAGCCCGATGCGGGGCTCCATCCCAGGATCCTGAGATCATGACTTGAGCTGAAGGCAGAGGCTTAACCCACTAAGCCACCCAGGCACCCCTCAGTGTTTTTATTCTTTATAATTATTTATGTTTAGACACGAGGAGACAAACAGAGAGAGAGAGAGCAGAGGGCTTGCCTGAAATTCACAGAAAACATTTGATCTGGGGGCAAACTCTCTGCTGGGTTCAAGTCTGGTGTTCTTTCTCCTACTTCATGCAATTCCACTTTGCATGCAGAGCACAGTCAGCAAATGTTTTCTAAATGAATGCATGAAAGAATAAGTAAATGAGTGAGCAGACTGAATTGTTACATAAGTTGCAAATACAGCAATGAATAAGAGGAAGAATCATTCACTCAACCAAAAAATGCAAGTGTCCGGAACCAAACCGTGTTAAATCTTGTAAGGGGGTAAAATGATTTTAGAGCTGGAAAGTATCTGAGAGATCATTTAGTCCCTGTGGTTTTCAAACTTTTCCTAAACCCCACAATTATAGAAATTCAGAAAGGAAAACTTTTTACAAAAAATAGCTAAATATCTAAACTTCAATCATAAGTCTTTTTTGGTTATAAATGAAAGACTGAGGGGCACCTGGGTGGCTCAGTGGGTTAAAGCCTCTACCTTCGGCTCAGGTCATAATCCCAGGGTCCTGGGTTCAAGCCCCACATCGGGCTTTCTGCTCAGCAGGGAACCTGTTCCCCCCACCTCTCTGCCTGCCTCTCTGCCTACTTGTGATCTCTGTCTGTCAAATAAATAAATAAAATATTTTTAAAAAATAAATAAATGAAAGACTGAGAAACACTGAATTTTTTTGAACTTGATTCTTCTTATAAATATTGTTTATGAATAATCTACCAACACCAATCATTAGTTTTCAGAACATGAATAAATCATGACCCAAACTAAGAAGCCGCTGAAACACTTTAATAAGACTCATGTGTTTTAGTTTGGACTCCCTCAAAAGAAAACCATGAGACCAGGATTTGTGTACAACTAGTTTATTTGAAGGACAGCCCCAAGAAATACACAAAGTAGTGGGAAGTGAGATAGACAATAAGGGAGAGCAAATAAAATGGTGGATTGATAAGTGCATTACTGCATTATTGAGTACCAGTTAAGGGTGACCAATACTCAATTAAACTGGGGACACTCTACCAGACAGTGAGGGCTAGTCTACAGAATTGTCCCCAGGAGGTGTGAGGCTGAGATTTCAGTCCCTTTTGGGTTGAGGGATGGTCACTCCCATCTGCTTGTTTCCACCTCTTACAGACTAGAGACTCTCTTATGGCAGGAGAATGAATATCTGCAGCCAGGCAGAGATAAGAAGTGATGAGTGTTCTAGAATTTTCTGCTGGTGACGTCCAGGGTAATCCAAGGGACTAGGATTGGGACAGGACAATATCTGCTATCCGAAGTCCTAACTTGAGAAAGGACTGGTTAAGATATTTGTTTTACCGTCATGGCTTTATCAAAATTAGTAGCAGTGTAAAAGGCAAGTGATATACTGGGGAAAATATAAATATGACAAAGGATTTTATCTTTCAAACATAAATAATGGGGTGCCTGGGTGGCTCAGATGGTTAAGTGTCTGCCTTCAGCTCAGGTCATGATCCCGGGGTCCTGGGATCAAGTCCCACATCGGGATCCCTGTTTGGTGGGGAGCCTGCTTCTCCTTCTCCCTCTACTGCTCCCCCTGCTTGTGCTCTCTTTCTCTCTCTCAAATAAATAAATAAAATCTTAAAATATATATATATGTATATATATATAATTATATATATATACATATATATATAATAATTATATATATATTATATATATAATTATATATATATCAAATATATATATAATTATATATATAATATATATATATATATATATATATATAATGCATAAGGAAAGAGCTAAAAAACAAAAAAACAAAAAATCCCTGATAGAAAAATGGATAGCAATGAAGTACACTAACTCATAAACAATAGATTAGAAATGGTAAAAACACGGGGAAGGGAGTGTTCATTATTCCATTAATCTGAGGAAGTTTATTGAACGTAAAAGCTAGATTTTTCACATCTGCTGCCAAGGTGGAGGCAACCTTTTGGAAAGCAATTTGGCATCTATGTCAAAGGCTTTTAAGTTCTTCATTCCCTTTGATTCAATCATTCCACTTTCTGAAAATACAGCCTAGGGAGAAATGCAAATAGACAGGGAAAAAATACACAACTTCCTTGAAGCATATGGAGTAGTTTAAAACAATAAATTATCTACATGGACAATATCATGCAGATGACTAAATATATCATAGATTCATATGAAGTACGTATGTAAACATTTTGCAAGGAATTTTTAATAGCATGCTGTATTCATCTCATTTAACAAACTTTCATACAAAACACATAAAAGGTATATTATAACAGTGAGGACTGTGAGGATTTGCATTCACCACTCCCTTCCTAAGTACTTTGTGTATTAACTTGCTTAATCTTCTCCAGGGCCCCATGATTGACTATTCTTACCATCCCCATTCTACAGATGAATAAAATGAGGCCACTGGGCTGTTAAGTATGTTATCTAAAATTACGCAGCTAGAAATGATGGAATAGAGATTCAGACCAAGGTAAAGTGAGTATAAAGCCTGTAAGACTCTCAACCAATCATTTATACATTTTTCAGGAGGCTTCTAAAAGGATAAACTGAATTTGCGATACGGTTAGGCCCTGGGCACCACACACTCTCTCTGCCCCTCTCTCTCGCTGCCTCCTCTCATTCCCTCCTTCCCTCTCTCTTTCTCCTCTTTGCTCATTGCACAGATCCCTCTCTGTCAGGTTATACTATGGGGTACCAGGAATTTAACAGCAAACACAACTCTTGATAGGTACCCACTCCTGGATCAATTCATGGCCATGCCAAATTAAGGCCTTTTTAGAGCTTTCTGAGCTAAGAACTCCCACCTAGGGAAGTCATGATTATTATTGGGGATGCCACTTACTAATGATATTTAGTGCTATTAATGATAATTATTGTAAGATCTCATGTTTACAATGTTTTACACACTCCTCTTTCCCCATAGGATCATTAAAAATGAACTTATAAAGCATGTGAAGGATACAAAAATCCCATCTTTTATGTTTTTTAAATTTTATTTAAATTCTGGCATGTAATACTAGTTTCAGGTGTACGATTCAGTGATTTGACACTCACATGCAATACCCAGTACTCACTACAAGTCCTCTCCCTAACGCCCATCACCCATTTAACCCAACCCATACCCCCACCACCTCCCCTCTGGTCACCACCGGTTTGTTTTCTGTAGTTAAGAGTCTTTTGTCTTGGTTTGCCTCTCTCTTTTTTTTCCCTTTGCTTGTTCGTTTTGTTTCTTAAATTCCCCGTATAAGTGAAATCATATGGTATTTGTCTTTTTCTGACTGATCTAGAAGATCCCATCTTTTAGATGAAGAACATCTGCCTTAGAGAGACTCACAGTAGCAGATTTCTTACAAGGTAAGATTTATTACAAGATAAGATCGATCAGACAGACCTGACTTCAAATGCTACACCCCTACCTCCTGGCTGATTTTAGGTAGGTTACTGAGGCTCTCTGTTTCGCTCTGTGAAATAAGAACAGTCCTAGCACAAACTCCATTGGTTACTGTGACATTTAAACAAGATGATGCAGGAAGTCCAGAAGCTAAACTACTATTCTTTGTTCTGTCCATGTAGGTTACACATCTGAAGAAGGGTTGCTGTAAGCTCACCTACAGTCCTAGTAAGTAGGCAGCCTTCCCTGATGCTTTGCTATTGTCACCACTTACAGAGATAGAAAGAAGCAACTTATTTCCTTTTGGTTCTTGCCATAGACTCCAAACTGGCCCTTTACACACTGACCCACTACAAGGAGTGTGGTTAGCCAACAATCTTTGAGGGGAGGGGGAGTAAGTCCTTCAGGAACTTCCTTAGCATTTCAGCCAAGGTCACACTCTTCTTGGGGCAAACTCTAGTCAAAGGATCATCTAAATCAAGGGGTAGCTGACATCAGCTTTTCTCAGAGTGGTACCTAAAAAAAAAAATAAATAAATAAAAACTGAGCAAGACAGTGGTGCAAAGGTACAGGGACTCTGTTACTTCCATCCAAGGTAGCATTCTCTAGTGGGTAGTCTTTCCAGACTCACTGGACTGGAAGAGATTTTGTCAAGTCAAATGGTCCCCGTTGTCCAATCCTGCCTTTGGCTTTGTCTTTTCATGAGTGTTGCTTCCAAATGCACATCAGCGTGTGCTTTCTAGACTATAACCAGCTAATTGCTTACTGTAGCCAGTGAAGGCTGCTTTCAGGCCAAGGTTTCTTGACTTTGGTACCACTACATTCTGTGTTGTGAACTATGTCCTCTGCATCTGGGAGCTTCAGCAATATCTTTGGCCTCAACTCACTAGATATCTATAGAACTGCTCCCCCCCGCATCCAACCCTGCCACACACCCATCTCAGTAACTGACATTATTTCTAGGAAGTGCTTAGTATTCCTGGCTGAGGACCACTGCTGTAGGCACATGCCTTCACTTTAACCAGTGAGGAAACTAAAACCAAAAGAGTTAACTTTACCCACCCAGTTAGATGGCTAAATGCAAGAGAGAAGTAGGCCTATAGCACAGGTTTCTGCTATTTGAAATCTAAGACTCTTTTAAGATTTGGAATTTGAAAAACACAGAATTTACAAAAATAATAGCATCATCTTCTACTTTCAGACCGAAAGAGCCATAGGTGAAAAATTCCAGAACAAAAAAATTTTTGTTCGTTTTCTTCTTTATGCCTCTGTGAGGAAGGTGCTGTAACCTCCATCACATCACAGCCAGGAAAGCTACAGAATTGTGTGCCACCTGGGTTGCAAGTGTGAATCTCTTCTGTTTTCTTTGGTTCCTTATGGAAACACTGGAAAATCACTGGGGTTCTTTAAGTGTGAAACTCTAAATTGGTCTTCCTCCAAACGGACTTAGCTCCTATGGATCTGTTCAGTGCAGATCAGCCTTCCCTGTAACCTTCTGTGTCATCTCTTGTAAAAAGTTTTCCCTTAATGCCATTGCCTTGACCTTTCTGTAGAGATGAGGAGGATTCTGTGTTTATGTAGTGTCTATTCCAGAGTCCTCAGTCATCTCCCCAACTGTCATAGTCTTGATAGATGTCCCCTCTTGGACCGTGATGGCCTGAGCCTTTCAACATTGGATGCCTAATTCTTGAGTTCTTAACACAGTAGGTATTTTGGGAATGAATGAATAAATGGATAAATGATTAAAAGCAGCCAGAAGGGGTGTTATATGCAATGGATGAATAACTGAACTCAACCTCTAAAACTAGTGATATATTGTATGTTAATTAATTACATTTAAATATAATTAAAAAAATTTTTTAAAGCAGCCAGATGACTCTACCAGGAAGATCATTATGAAAGGAAAAATATGTGTTTTTTTTTCTTTTTCTTATTCTTTTTTTTTTAGACTTTTTTTATTTGATAGAGATCACAAGTAGGCAGAGAGGCAGACAGAGAGAGAGAGGAGGAAGCAGGTTCCCTGCTGAGCAAAGAGCCCAATGCAGGTCCTGATCCCAGGACCCCGAGACCATGACCTGAGCTGAAGGCAAAGGCTTTAACCCACTGAGCCACCCAGGCGCCCCTCTTTTTCTTATTCTTTAGGAGTTTGCTATGTTCCTTACAGGAATTTTGACTGTCTTCTCGGGCAAAATTAACAGGAAAGAGTCTTAAAACATTCCTATCAAATCAAATACTTTTGCAAATGTTCCACTTGGGCATTCAGTCCCACTCACTTAAATGTAATGCAGGCCTGTCTGTGTGATAACATCTAACCTTAGCTCCTTTTACCTTTCGCTCTGAGATTTAAAAGCCTGATCCTGGGGTAATGAGATTGTAACGCAGCACAGGAAAATCCATTGCTGAATGACTGACAAAAGTAATTCAGATTCTTTTCATAAACCCCATTCTATCCTTTGCCAGGCATTACAATGGAACAATAATGATTACACCATCCTCAGGAAAAATAAATCTGTAAAGCAGGACTATGCTTATTTAAATATTGTTTATCCAGGTATTTATTATAATAAGATAATGATCTTCCTGTGAATTAGCTATCAAGTGAGATGTTCTGGTTGTTTGTAAAGTTTAATTCTATACCAAAAAAATAATCTTGGGATGCAGTCACTGTAACAGCTAATGAATAAATATGAAGCTTATTTTCAAGCCATTTACACATTAGGAAATTTAGGTTTTAGCCCTCATTATTTTATCACATTCAATATAAAATTATAGACAGGCTTTGTCTTGATAAGTGAAATAATTTGCATGCATCAATCACAGCAAGAAAGACAAGGTTTAACATTTCTCATAAATTAATACTGATGTGCAATTTGAGTTTTAGCTTGAAAGGGTGAAGAAGTATTTCTTGGATGCAATTAGTATAGATCTCATTGCTTGAATAGCAATGTGTATTAATCAAATAGTATTTATTAAGCAATAATATTTACTTAGCCCTGAGCTGAATGTAGAAATAAGAACATATCAATTATTTTAAAATATGATCATGACTGTCAGAAACAGGACACACTCCTTGAGAAGATGATGTATATGTATATGCATAATGTTTTGATATTTTTATTTTTACTTGAACTTGAAAATTTCTGGAGTCTAAGAGGTATAATTCAGGAAAGGGCCATAGTACAATGGCCCTGGAGTTCTGGATTGAATCCCAGCTCTATCTTTACCAGCTAGCATGGCAACTTAGACATATTATATGCAGTCTCTAGCCCAGTGATTCTCAAACTGCAGCACATCAAAATCACGTTAGGTAGATTTGAAAAACCCCAAAGCCTAGGTATCAGGATTTTTTTAAATGTAGGTTTCACGGTGATTTCAGTGAGCACCCAAGGTTGTGAATGATTAATCTACTTCACTATTTCTCAAACTTCAATATGAATATCAGTTGGCTTACTCACTATGGAAAGTGTAGTTTTTCATTCAGGACGCTTGTTGCGGGACTTGAGATCCTGCCTTTCTCAAGGTTCCCAGGTGATGTCAAGGTGGCCAGTCCATGGACCACACTTGAAGTGGGAAAAGATCTAGCCCACAATTTTCTTATCTTTAAATGGAGATACTTCTTGGAGGGTTGATATAAAAGCTAGTCATCAGGCACCATGCAACTCACATGGCATATGTATCTTATAATAGCTCTGGTTGTAACATTGATTTCAACTCAACTTTCCCCAAACTATTCACGTAACTAAGGAGAGTCATCTCTTTCTAGGATGGATTGTATCTGACTCAAAACAAAAACAAAAACAACAAAAACAAAAAAACCCAAACAAAAACAAAACAAATAAACAAATAAAAAGCTTTAAATTCCTCTTCTTTCCCTAAGTAGGCAAAGGCTAGTCATTCTTCCCAGCCCTGAAGCTTATGCAACCTCTACAGCCCATACTCATTCTCCTGTGGCTCCATAGTTCTCCATCCTGGCTCTGTATTGGAATCACCTGGAAGTGTATTACAGCATACTCAATGCCTGGGCCACCCTAGACAGATAATCAATGTCTCCAGGGGTGATTCAGTGCAAAGGTATTATAAACAACACAGCTCCCCTAATTTTCTACATTCCATTTATTTGACTTTTTACCCAATTACCATGCATTGTGCTGGGTCATCAGACTGATACAAAAATGAGGGATAAAAAGCAACAAGGTGTTAAGATCTTGGTATTAATCACTTTATTAATCTACCTACTTTATTAATCTACCCTATAGGGTAGATATTGTTATTATATCATATGACAACACTGTTCTCTAGGAAGTTAGAGTACATCATAAAACTGAAAACAGGTGCTAGAAAGACCTGTGGAAACATAGATATAGTTTTATTTTTGGAATATGATCTTCACAGTTCTACACCTTGGATTTCTTTTCTTTCTTTCTTTCTTTCTTTTGGACTGTTAGGTTAATTGGCTCAAGTATAGTCTAAAATCCTAAGGTCAAGAACCACATTTTTTTTTTAAGATTATTTATTTATTTATTTGACAGAGAGAGATCACAAGTAGGCAGAGAGGCAGGCAGAGAGAATGGAAGGGAAGCAGGCTCCCTGCTGAAGAGAGAGCCTGATGTGGGGCTCGATCCAAGGACCCTGGGATCATGACCTGAGTCAAAGGCAGAAGCTTTAACCCACTGAGCCACCCAGGTGCCCAAAGAACCATATTTTATGGTTATTTTTTACCCTAGGACCTAACAAAAGACTGAAAACAAAGTGTGTTTTCTCTTTCTCTGTCTTTCTGTCTTCCCTCTGTATGTGTGTGTGCACATGCATATATATATACACAATTTTATTTACATTTAAACTTTTTTTTTTCTTTCTAAGATTCTCTACATTCCTTATTCTAGGTATTTATGACCCTCCTCAGTTGTAGGGAAATGTATTCATTAACTCTTTATATATCATTCCCCAAATCCTCCTTATAGCCCCATTTATAAACTATTTTTAGGCATATGTTGGCTTTTCTCATTGCAAATTCTGAGTTTCTTAACTTTACTTCTAATGTGTTTCATGCATTTACCTTTTGGGGATGTATTTTAAATTACTTCATCAGTTGCCCCTTTAGTTCATAAACATTACTTTCTATAGTGTCTAATTAAACATTTAATGCATACATTAAGGTTTTCTTTCTTTTTTTTAAATTTCTATGTGATTTTTTAAAAAAGCTTTTATTTATTTATTTGAATGAGAGAGAGAGACAGAGAGAGCACAAGCAGGAGAAGAGACAGAGGGAGAGGGAGAAGCAGGCTCCCCGTTGAGCGGGGAGCCCAGTGCAGGGCTCGATCCCAAGACCCTGGGATCATGACCTATGCTGAGACAGATGCTTAACTGACTAAGCCACCTAGTACCTCTATGTGCTTTTTTCAATCCTAGTAGTTCTGTTTGATTATTTTTCAACTTTTCCTGTCCCATATCCAAAGTATCTGATTCCTTTCTTTATTTTTATGTAATTACCTTATGTCTATAAAATTTATAAAGATACATTTTGTGTAGTCTTTTTACACTTATTTTCTCAGTTTTAAAATATGTTGATTTTACTCTACCTATACTCTACCTACTATGTCCGATAAATGTTCATTCATGAAGGGAATATTGTATAAGTGTTTTGAAATATTGAGCTTATTTTTACTGTATCTATGGAGATCTTTTCAGTGTAACTTTGCCAATGCTTATAGTAAGAGCTCTACCAGCAATATCATTAGACTTGGCAAAGATCTATGCTAATTTTGGATTCTAAGGCCAGTGATACATTTTAAACTCAGTACATAGAACATCAAGCCTAATATTTTAGCAGAATATATGCTTTCCTTTCCCAAGTCTCAGTTGTGACATGTTTTCTTATCGGTTTTCTGTACCATAGGTAAATTTTTCAACTTTTCTTTGAATTCAGGGTGAAGCTCTTGTGGGTTGCAGCTATATGCAGAGTCCCAAAACTGTCTCATGCAGAGCCAAGAATTTTCCCATTTGTATTTATAAACATTAATACCTATCTGCTTTGTTTCCCTTTACCCCCAAAACCTCCATACTTACCTGGAACAGCTATAATATTAGTACACATAAATTATTTCTCTATGATTCACTTCTTTTTAATTTTCTAAAACCTAAGAATTTATCTTTTCCTTGGGTCAGTTATTCATTTTTAAATGAGAGTATTTTATCCACCTCTTCCAAGTATTTGTTGTAGAATTTTCAAGTTTTTTTGTCAGCCATATTGCCAAATCTAAAGCCATATCTATAAGTAATTGGTATTAATTTTACAAATAATACTATGAAGTATTTTATTTTTGAAACATTTTATTTACTTATTTGACAGAGAGACACACAGTGAGAGAGGGAACACAAACAGTGAGGAGTGGGAGAGGGAGAAGCAGGCTTCCTGCCAAGCAGGGAGCCAGGAGAGGGGCTGGATCTCAGGACCCTGGTATCATGACCTAAGCCAAAGGCAGACGCTTAATGACTGAGCCACCCACACACCCCACTATAAAGAATTTTAGGCAATAGTCCTTGTTTCTATATAAAAAAACAAAAAACAACAAAAACACAAACACAAACAAAAAAAAACACAACACAATACAACAACAAAAAGAACCTTTAAATAATAGGGATGTTCCTTCAATATTTTGGTGGCAGTTTTGTGTGTGTTGGGGAAGGGAGATATAGAATGCAAAGGTAATGCCTAGTGTACCTGTACCTTTGCTGTGCGGTGCTTTCTAGCATGAGGACAGTGTTGCCCTAATTTCACCCCATTGTATCAAGCATTTGGTTCTTTCCTGCACTGCAGTAGCATGAGACAATGTAAGGAAGAGGAAGACCAGGGCTAGAAAGGCCTTTCTTGCATTATCTTTATATATGTCACCTGCTAGTACTGTTCTTGGCCAATGTTACTTCTCACATTGAGTCTCGCCATTCTTGATTTCCCGGATTTGACACAATTCCATCAATTTCACTCTCTTCCATGGTATTTTGTACCTTTAGATGCAAGGAACTCTCAACAAATGAGCTAGTGCTCCATTCTGTACAGAAGATCTGAAATATTTGTGGATCACTCAATTATGAGAAGATGGATTTGTGACTTTATCAGTAGTCAGTCATGAAAGAATATATAAACGAGATACCATTAGGTAAAAGATGTTACATGGTGGCTAAGTATTCCTTAATGCCGGTGCTCTTCGTGTAAGGCACCTAGTAAGAACCACATTTGATTTATGAAGTACTGTTCCCAGAGAAGATATTCATTCATTTATCCCCTTAGTAAGTATTTATTCAATACCTTAGCCGGTGCCCAGTGATGCCATAGTGAAGTGCTTTTAGACTCAATTCCTAATTTCATTTGTCCCTTCCCAATTCTTCAAGCAAGACAATTAGGTTATTCTCAAATGGACACAAAATCCCATGCAGACAAGTCTTCACACCCTGCCTTACTGCAAGACTGCCAGTCTGAAGACTTCTCATATAGGATGAGAAGCACTATATTACCTGTTTCCTTCACTGTATAACTTATTGGGTTACAATGAATCCAAACAGATAGGGCCCTTTTACAAGGAGAGTGTGATATGCTGGGGCAGACAGTTATCAAAGGATTCACTAATAATACTTGTTTTTATTTTGTTTTGTTTTGTTTTGTTTTGTTTTGTTTTGTTTGAGCATATACACAGCCATGGCTTATAGCCAACCTGCATTCATGTTCTCTTGACTGGTTGTTTTGAATGATGTCGATTCTGAAGGGGCCAGTGTCTATTTTGATTTCTCAGGGTTCATGCTCTACTGGCTATTAAATGATTTCATTATCTCCTCTGGTAGGCTGCTCTGAGAGCTTGGGGAGGCAACACTGGAGATTTCTAGCAGTTGGTTCTTTTTATTTTTTTAAGATTCTATTTATTTATTTATTTATTTATTTATTTCATATAGATTCATTGAAACTTATTTATTTATTTATTTATTAGGATTTTATTTATTTATTTGAAAGAGAGAGAGAGATAGAGAGAGAACATGAGAGGGTAGAAGGTCAGAGGGAGAAGCAGACTCCCCATGAAGCCTGATGTGGGACTCAATCCTGGGACTCCAGGATCATGACCCAAGATGAAGGCAGTCGCTTAACCAACCGAGCCACCCAGGCACCCTCCAGCCGTTGTTTCTTATCGACCTCTCCCTACTCAACACAAAAATGTGAATGATTTTCATAGATCCAGAGGTCAGTGCCTAGATTATATTAGACCTATTCAGTCCAAAACTGTGGCAACAGGGCTCATGTGGCTATTGAACACTTGAAATATGGCTTCTTCAAACTGAGATGCCCTGCAAGTGTAAACCGCTCATTATATTTTATCTTTTAATTTTTTTGCCTATTATATTTTAGCAGTTTTTAAAGGATTTTTTTAAATTTATTTATGTATTTGAGACAGAGATACAGAAAGAGATAGAGAGAGAGCATGAGCAGGGGGAGAGGCAGATCGAGAGGGAGAAGCAGACTCCCTGCTGAGCTAGGAGCCCGCTGTGGGGCTATATGTGAGGCTTGATCCCAGGACGCTGGGATCATGACCTGAGCCGAAGGCAGACACTTACCCATCGGAGCCACCCATGTCTATTATATTTTAAAAATATTAGAATTTAAAATGTCTCATTAATTATTTTATGATGACTATGTGCTAAAATGATACTATTTTGGGGATGTTGGGCTAAGTAAAATATATAACTAAAATGGATTACAACTATTTGTTTTTATCTTTAATGTGGCTATAAGAAAATTTGTAATTATGAAATCTTTAAGAAAAAGAGAGAGAAAGAGGGTTGGGGAATGCCTGGGTGGGTGGCTCAGTTGATTTAGTGTCTGCCTTCTGCTCAAGGTCATTATCTCAGGGTCCTGGAGCCTGGACCACACATATCAGGCTCCCTGCTCAGCAGGAAGTCTGCTTCTTCTTCCTTGCCCTTCACCCTCCTCCCCCACTCTCTTTTTCACTCATTCTCTCTCAAATAAATAAATAAAATCCTTTTTTTTTTTTTAAGAAAATTTAATGGGGCGCCTGGGTGGCTCAGTGGGTTAAAGCCTCTGCCTTCGGCTCAGGTCATGATCCCAGCGTCCTGGGATTGAGCCCCGCATCGGGCTCTCTGCTCAGCAGGGAGCCTGTTTCCTCCTCTCTCTCTGCCTGCCTCTCTGCTTACTTGTAATCTCTGTCTGTCAAATAAATAAATAAAATCTTTAAAAAAAAAAAAAAAAAAAGAAAGAAAATTTAAAATTACACATGTGGCTCATGATTTCTACTTCAAAGCATGGTTTTGGACTTTAGATTTAATTTAAAATAAGCAATTATATATAAATGCCCCCATTTTTGTGGTTTAGCAAAAGGAGGTCCAGTAATGGGTTACTAGAGAGTTACTCAAGAACACAGAATGGGGTAATATTAGAAATAAGCTTGTGGACTGAGCTTTGCTCCCATTCTTACACTGCTCTTAAAGTTAGCCCTTCTGGTCTTCAAAAGAAACATATTAGCATAAAAACTGTTTTGGAGATATTAAACCCTATTTCTTGAACATTGATCATAAAATGTTTTATATGAAAGAAGAAACTGGAATTACAAATGTTTTTCTGCTTCTTGCCATTTTCTCTTATCATAGATTTCAGGAAATAGAACTAACCAACATAAACCCTTTTGATTTCATAAGGAGAAACAAAACTCAAATACTTAAAAATGTTATATTTACTAGGTTGTGTAAATGGAAGGAACCAGACAGTCAAGTAACCAAAACTGTTAATAGCCCCAAATTCAGTTATTAGTTTGTGATTTTATATACTTTTTGGGAGCATGAGATGAGAGTGTTTTTCTTCATCATTATTTATTACATATTTAAAATTTAAGTGAAATTGTGTATTCTAGACCCGTATTCATTCACCACTAAGTATGTGAACTATAAACATAACCAGTGCTAATTAATATGCAATTTATGAAAAATAATGAAACATGATACATCAGTAATATAGTTGATATAAGTTTGTTTAGAATATGCTTACTTAAATGAAAAGAGATGGAATACCTACCAATTAAAACCTTTTAAAATCTTTGTTGGTCTTGTAGGTGAAAAGGATGTAATCCTCCAGAAATACTATGGAAGGTTATTTAGAACATTTGGGAAGTACCATGTGAGGAATTGAACTCTTTTGGGATTAGCATAACCTACCCCTCCCCCAAGATAATGACTCACAATTTTATCCTTCTCCATAAGGACATGTAGGCATTGATATCTTTCAGTTTGCTTGGCAACTCCATGATAACATCAGAGACCAGGCTACTTCCAACTCTCTGTCCACTATTTTTGGGTTGGTGACTTACTCTCATTATGTAAAATAAGAGGTGAAGGCCCAGATATCAGATCTGTACTTCAGAAAACTAACTGGTCAAACCATAAAGCAGTATATCATTTCTCCCTTTAAAGGCATGTCTTTGAAATCCCACATGACAACTCCACTTACATCTCTTAGTCCAAAACTCAATCATGTGGACACATTTTGGTGCACAAAGGCTGTAAAATGTGCATTGCGTTTTTGTTTTTTCTTTAACTGGACAGCAAAACACTGCCAAAGTTATTGGTTTGGTTATTAAGGGATATGAGAAAATAGATTCTTGGGTAAGCCATAAACAGACCATACTGTAATCTACACATTTGCTTCCCAGATATTTATGCATGCCCTTCCTCTCTAAACCTCAAAATTTTATCCATTTACTGTATCCACAAATCATCAAGGAAATCAGAGTGATGGACAGTCCTTTCCTATATATTTGGGTAAATTTTATGTGATCTGAAGACTAATATACTAAAAAGGTTAGTTATTCAATATTAACAAATATAATATATAAAAAGTAAAGAAGGAAGTACATGAAAATTCTCTTTTCAGAAAAAGAGAGAGTGTCAACTCAAGGGTAGTCGTGGGTGGATTACAATCATCAAATCTGCTGGATAGAAACAGTGAAAGCTCTTTGTTCTGGTTCTGTCTCCAGAAGGTCTTCATTATCTATTAATCTCCATATCTACATTTGAGGGGAGGAATGAGAAAATAAGCCCTTCTTTTTTTTTTTTTTATTTTTTTTTTTTTTATTTTTTATTTTTGATAAACATATATTTTTATCCCCAGGGGTACAGGTCTGTGAATCACCAGGTTTACACACTTCACAGCACTCACCAAATCACATACCCTCCCCAATGTCCATAATCCCACCCCCTTCTCCCAAACCCCCTGCCCCCGGCAACCCTCAGTTTGTTTTGTGAGATTAAGAGTCACTTATGGTTTGTCTCCCCATGAAAATAAGCCCTTCTTGAGGAGCTATAGCTTTTGGTAAGATATCAAGAAAACAAAATGTTTTTAGGATTGAGTCATAGGCTTGAGATTGTTTTGGTAACGTAATTCCCCTAAAATTTGTTAATTATCTGGACTATTAGCTCCTAGCCCATCCTGTGTGTGAGTAATCCTACCCAACAATTTTGTCTAGGGTGTATTCAGCCTAAATTGGTCAAGATAACCAGTCTGGAAGCCATGTGAACCTGGCTCCAAATTGACGAATGTAGCCAGAAGAAAGGTTGAGAAGGTTAGTTATTCAACACAAAATGTAGCAAAGAGGAATATTAATGCTAATATATCATTGGGTAACAAAGAGGAATATTTTTATCTTGGGTTGCTTCGGAAGGTAAAACAATCCCTAGTAGAAGTCAATTCTAGGAAGGCAGGTATTGATGAAATTTGAAAGAAACAGAATAGAATAAGACAAAGTAAACACTCTTTCCAATAGTTGGAGATGCTCCAAATCTGGAAGTTTCCCTCAGGACATTCCCTTGCTAGTTTTGGGGACTCCTTGGAAGGCATTTGTAGTGTGAAAAGTTAAATTAGCTAACCGCCAGAGTTCCATCCTACTCTGCTTTCTATGTTTTTATGATTCTATCAAACCAAAGACAAAAATTGGACAAGTATTGATTCAGAAGAACCCAGAGAGGTATGAAGCAACTACTGAAACATATCAAACTGTCTTGCAACCTGCCCTAAAAGATTTATGCTACTCCCTTAAGAAGAGCCAAAAAGTTAAGATTGTTCAATCTTCATCTTCCAGTTGGCCATTTGATCTACTTGAATTCCTGACACAAGTTTTTGTGGTCATTTGGCCTACTTTGAATTCCTGACACAAGGGAGTTGTCATAAAAGAAAAGGTCTCTATAAATTACATTTTGTTCTTCAGGAAATGCATTCTGTTTCACAGGAACATTTTGTAGACATGTTCATTTTTTTATAGATGTGTCTAGTGAGTTGTGGGATTTGTCTGGGTTGGTGAGATTGGGGGGGGGGGGTTGTTTTCAGTGACATCTAAATCCATGTTACTGTATTTTAAAGTTGTCTTTTTCTGTTGCTTTGACTGTTCACATGAAGTGTTTGATTTTCCTCTCTGCACTTGTCTTTAAATTCAAAGGTTTGGACGGAGTCCTGAGTAAAGGTGTTCAGCTATAGAAATTTTTAGGGCAGGGGCCCCTGGGTGGCTCAGTCAGTTAAATGTCTGCCTTTAGCTCTCGTCATGATCCTGGGATCCTGGGATGGAGCCTGGCTTTGGGCTCCCTCCTCAGCTCAGAATCTGTTTCTCCCTCTCCCTTTGCCCCTCCCCTGGCCCACATTCTCTCTTGTTCTCTCCCTCTCACATAAATTAAATCTTTAAAAAATTGGAAAATTTGGGGTGAAAAAAAATTCTGTTTTTCAACAAGGTATATGGGACATTCAGAAACTACATGTATATATCTAAGGAAGGAAAAAAAAAATGCTTATTCAGTAGTTATTCATTGAGTTCTTACGTAGCTTCCTTGTGTCAGGTGCTGATCTTGGCATTAAAGATAAAATGGTGACCAAGTCAGACACAGCCTGTCTTTGAGGTACATGTAACTGGGAGTAACATATGATAAATTCTAAAAATATTATAAAGGGGAAGCCATTGATACTAGGGGGATGGCAGAAAGGGAAACTAATGTAGACTTAGAAAATCAGAAATTGCTGCTATGTTGGCTCTGAAGTGTGAGTAGGAAGAGCTAAGAATGAGAAAACTGGGCTTAGCTGGTTTCCCAGATATCTACTAGATTCGTCCTCACTTAACACCATGACCAAGGCAGAACTGGTTTTTTGGGGACTCAAAGGTCATACATTTGTAAAGACTTTCTTTAAGGAGAAAACAAATAAGTAAAGTATGAGAACACAACTGGGGACAAAATAAATCATGATTTCAAATAAGAGAAATCCCAAGAAAATTCTGAAATTTTAGAGATT
Organism: Mustela nigripes; assembly: GCF_022355385.1. Lineage (NCBI taxonomy): Eukaryota > Metazoa > Chordata > Mammalia > Carnivora > Mustelidae > Mustela > Mustela nigripes. The sequence continues at coordinate 21,473 of NW_026739448.1, forward strand.
TAGAGTCTTTTCTTCTGAGTTCTTTGTGCGCCATTTCCCAGTAATACTTGTGTAGATTTGCTTCTGTGTGCAACCTGGCTTTCCCTCCCCACCCAAAATCCTCTAGGACTCCTAAGTAACTCTCAGCGCTGGCAGATGATGGTGTAAGTGAGGGATCTTGAAGCTCCATTAAATATAGAATAAACCCACCTTACCAGTGACTCCAGTTGAGAAGTAACAGGAGGTGGAAGTCTTACTTCAGCATGTTATGACTTTGAGAAATTTACTGTGAATTCTTGGTAAAAATCACACTTCAACTACCCAGGTTATGACACAGGCTTGGTTTTGACACACTTGGGTTTGAATTCTGGTTCTGCAGGTGATTAGCTGGGTAAGGTCAGGCATATGAATTAAACTTATGGAGGCTCAAGGATCTCATCTGTAAAACAGAGATAATAATGAAACCCATCCTTTAGAATTCTGGTAAAAAATTAAATAACCATCATAATCACCATCGTCTTTGTCTTTTTAAATACTTGTAGCACTGAAGTTCATGGAGAACATCATGGTTTGAAATATTATAAGTAAGCAAGAATGTACAGAACTTATAAACCAGTATTATAATTACACCTAACCTTAGGTAAACTTCATAGTTAACAAAGCATTTCCATGTTTACTATGCTATCTGATCTCACCGGATTCTGCCACAGCTACTATATGCCTGGGCCCCTTCAGTGTTTGCTGTCAGCATCCATTCTGATTGGACAATGTACTTGACCTTCTAGTTGCTGCATATTTTGAATACCATCCTTTAAAAAAACATAATTGGGCTTCACTGTTATGATATATTTTTTTCTTTTGTTTACGTGTGAAATGCCCGAAACTAAAAAGAATGACTTTCACGAAGACTCACAGGTCACAAGGGAGGTGGGTTATATTTGACTGGAAATGAACGGCCCAACTCCAATCTCAGTGCTTATCCCACAATATCAAAACTCGACATTAGTCTTGACATTAGTCTAACTTCAGATCATATTGGAGTTAATAATAAAGTCAAATCAGGTAGAGCTAATTTCACAGATATTCTAAAAAGACGTACTTACACTTTTGTTTCCTTCCTTCTGGTGGAAGAATCACCAATGGGCTCAGAGCTGTTGCTGCAATTAAGAGCATTAGAAGTACTACATTCTAGTTTATGTGACATTGGAGATGTGCAGAGGCCATGCCTTACAGAGGCCTGGATGATGACTGAGTGTTGAAGTAACTGGTGAAACAGAGAGGGAAGAATCCATCAACTTATACTTAAGAAAGCCATAGTTAATGAACATACAATGAATGAAAAGAGTCCATAACCAATACTGATGACTTGGTCATTATCATTAATCCCTTTCCTTGCAAGCTTCAGTCTCTATCTATATATGCATCATTGGATTTCAAACCATGCAATGTGTTAAGTGTTTTCTTCAGAGCTCCTTCAGTCACTTCAGTGGAGGAAGGAGTTGAAGGGCCAGGTGTGTTGTCTGGCATCTTTCATAACTGATAGTAGTGGGTGCATATTTATCTCTGTTATATGTTGAACTTGTGCTTAAACTTTCCTTTGAAAGAGGGATGCTTATCTTAGAAGTAAGTTTGGAAACTTACTTAAAGGACCAGAATCTAGGTTGGAGACCCAGTCCACTACATTTTAAATCTGATGTTGGGTAAATTACTTCACAACTCTGGAATTCAGTAAAAACTGATTTAGGGGGAGAAAAAGAATAAAGGACCAGAATCTAGGTTGTAGACCCACTCTACAACTTTTTAAATCTGATGTTGGGTAAGTTACTTCACAACTCCAGAATTCAGTAAAAACTGATTTGTGGGGAGAAAAAAAAGATTACCTTCACCCAGGTAGTTGATAAACTGCTGAAATTGTGGTGTGAGATGGTCATTTCACCTGTAGAATAAGGGGTGCCTGGGTGGCTCAGTGGGTTAAGTCTCTGCTTTCAGCTCAGGTCATGATCCCAGGGTTCTGGGATGGAACCCCGCATCTGGCTCTCTGCTCAGTGGGGAGCCTGCTTCCCCCTTTCTCTGCCTGCTGCTCTGCCTACTTGTGATCTCTCTCTCTGTCAAAAAAAAAAAAAAAAAACAAAAAAAAAACCCAACTTTAACCTGAATAAGATTTCAGTTTTAGTTATTATTATTAAAATCTCATCAGTGGTACATTTAATGACCAGTCAGTACATCTGACTTAATTAGCATATAAATATTCTTAGTAAACAAAGGCAAAATGCATTAATTAGGTGATTAGTCATGAGAATTGTTACCCACACCCATATATTTTGAATTTGATCCCAACATTTTGCCTGAAGTTAAATTGATTATGTCAGAAGGGTATGTTCCTACCACTATAATTCACTTGGATGACTTGACTACAAAATAGGCCTTTAGCAAGACAACAAATCATGCACAGCTCCGTTAAGTAATATATATAATCAGGGTCTTTGTTTTTGCTACTAGTGGGTTTTTTGTTTTGTTTTAGGTTTGTTTTGTTTGTTTGTTTGTTTGTTTGTTTTGGTTTTTTAGGAGTATGCTTGAATACAACTGAATATCAAAAAAAGAAACAATTTGGTTAAAAAATATGGGCAAAGGATCTGAATAGACATTTTCCAAAGAAAGATGTACAGAGGGCCAACAGCAACATGAAAATAGCTACATGCATTTCCCTAATTATCAGGGACATGCAAATCAAAACCACAATGAGGTATCACTTTACATCTGTTAGAATGGTTAGTAATGTATGAAAAAGACAAGAAATGACAAGTATTAGCCAGGATGTGGAGGAAAGGAAACCTTGGTGCACTGTTGGAGGGAATGTAAATTGGTGCAGCCATTATGGAAAACACTAAGGAAGTTTCCTAAAAAAAATTAAAAATAGAACTACCAGGGGTGCCTGCGTGGCTCAGTTGGTTAAGTGGCCAAATCTTGGTTTCAGTTCAGGTGATGATCTCTGGGGTCCTGGGATTAAGCCCAGTGTCCTGCTCCACACTGAGAGAGGAGCCTGCTTGAGGATTGTCTCTCTTCCCCCTACTTCTGGCCTTCCTCATTCACTTGCACTCTTTCTCTCTCTCAAATAAATAAATAAATATTAAAAAAAAAAATAGAACGGCCAATTTGGCCGTTTAAGTATCCAAAGAAAATAAAAACAAATTTGAAAAGATAGAAGTACTTCTTTTTTTTTTTTTGTAATATAATTTTTTATTTTTTATAAACATATATTTTTTAGAAGTACTTCTATGTTCAGTATAGCGTTATTTACAAGAGCCAAGAAATGGAAGCCGACTCACTGTTTATGAATAGTTGAATTGATAAAGAAGATGGGGTGTAATGGAAGAATCATCATAAAAAAGAATGAAATCTTGCCATGTGTGACAACATGGGTAGGCCTAGAATCTATCATGCTGAGTGAAATAAGTCAAAGAAAGACAAATATTGTAGAAGTTCATGTACATATGATATTTAAAAACAAAGCAAACCCAAAATAAAACAGACTCATATTTACAAAGCACAAACTGATGGTTGTCAATTGGGAATATGGGGGGGGGATAAAGTAGGTGAATTGGATTAAAGGTCTGCTTCTCGCCCTTGGAGTCCACTCTGACATGGGCTTGGCCCTTGAAGGAGGAGCTTGTGGCAGCCACAGGTTCCAGGTGTTTTGAGCTCCAGACAGGATGATGGAGGTTGTTTGCAAGAACTCTCTAGGTAAGACGGTCCATGTTAAATGCAACACTGATGGCACCATCGAAGCTGGTCACAACCAACTGGTACCCATTAAAACAAGATCATCCTGAAGAAGTGGGGCAAGATTTTTAAGGACCATGTGTCTCTGGGGGACTGTGAAATCCATGATGGGATGAAGCCAGAGCTTGATTACCAACAGAGCAGAATTCCTCCCCCACTACCCTGCCCCACCCTCCTCTCGCCCCCCTTCTCCTCCCCTCTTCTCCCACCCTCACCCCCACACTGGTATGAATGCCAGTTTTTATTTATTTGTTTTAAAGATTTTATTTATTTGAGAGAGAGAGAGAGCAGAGGTGGGGAGGAGAGGGAGAAGCAGACTCCCTTTGAGCAGGGAGCCTGATGTGGGATCACGATCTGAGCCTAAGGCAGAGGCTTAACCCACTGAGCCACCAAGATGCCTCAGGATGCTAGTTTTTAAAGACTCATGTTAGGGGCACCTGGGTGGCTCAGTGGGTTAAAGCCTCTGCCTTCGGCTCAGGTCACCATTCCAGGGTCCTGGGATCGAGCCCTCTCTGCTCGGTGGAGAGCCTGCTTTCTCTTCTCTCTCTGCCTACTTGTGATCTGTCTGTCAAATAAATAAATGAAATCTTAAAAACAAACAAACAAACAAACAAAAACCTCATGTTAATAAAATCTTTGAAGTTGCAAAAAAAAAAAAAAATTGTTCCTGGAGTATTGACCTGCCATAGCCGTCTGAACCCACCCTAAAGTCCTGGGTGGGTGGACAGCTCCCGCAGCACCTCCAACCAAGCTATCCACCCAAGGATGGCAAAAGGCAGCAAGGGTCTGAGGGCAGCTGGCCAGAAGCTGTAGGAATCCCCTGCCCAAGTTTGGACCCCCTCCTCCACAACCCTAACCCTTCTCCATTGCCCCTGTGATTCCAGCCAGAGCTGATATTTCTAATTAGAGGATGTCTTCATAGCGTGTAACCCCTGAAAGGGGTCTTGGTCATTTGGAAGAGGACACAGTGTCCCCTCTGGCTAGGGGAATGTCAAAAAGGAATAATTTGGTTTGTTTTATGTTGTTTTGGGTTTTATTTATTTATTTGTTTTTTATAAAGTATAAAAATACATTTTTATAAAATACAAAATATAAACATTATATAATATATATTTATAAATAATTTTATATTATTTATTTATCTTTTATTTTTTTAAAGGTGCTTGCTTGTTTAGTGTAAATAATAGAAAATCTTAGTATCTTTTCTGTAACACAGATTAACACTTTAGTGTCATGTTTTAGATGTACCTACTATAACAAAGCAAAAAAAAATAACTAAGTATTAAAATACATCATGGGGACATAATGTACAGCTGAGAGAATATAGTCACTAATATTGTAACGACTTTTGTGGTGACAGGGGGCAGTTAGACTTACGGTGGTGACCATTTTGTAATGTATATGAATATCGATTCACCATAGCTTATACCTGAAATTAATACAATATTGTATGTCCATTATTCTTTAATAGTTTTTTCAAACAATAAGCTTGGTAATGTTCTGACTCTGATTTTCTGAGAGGTCCATAAATAGCTTTCTATTTATGCCTCCACTGAGGCATAAATAGTATTTCTGAGCTCAGATATGAAGTGAATTGTCTAAATGGCCAGGAAACTGTGTGAGGTGAGAAAGTCAGAGCCTCTGAGTATTGTTTTAAGTATTACTAATCCTGGCCACTCTACTATAAACTGGCTATTTTTTTTTTCATGAAAATATGTTTTTTTCTGAGATTTATTCCTCTAACAAAAAGCAGGCTTTATTTTTTCTCGCATTATTTGATGTTAGCTTCCTTTCACAAATATAAGAACCCTAAGAATGAGATTAGAAATCCAGTGTTAAGCGATTTTGAGGGTGGTCTGTATTCCTGGTAAAACAGTGCAATGTGGGCATTTCCAATCTGGGATGTTAAAAATAGCTTTCCCATCAAAATCCTGGAGCTGATCTAAAATCACATGACATGGCAAGAATTCATCCTCAAAGTAGAGTTGGCTATAATACCACTTTCAGTGGGGAAATCAGTGTGATAGCAAATATGCTAAGTATAGTACTAGTTGTTATTAACATTATCAGTTATCATTTTAGAAACACATATTTCAGTGATGAGCAACTAATGACTTACCTTGCCTTACAACTTGGTCTAAGACATCATCTGAAAGACAAGAAAAAAACATATTTCTTCATTCAGCCAAAATTTAATGAACACCTGCTCTGTGCTGGAGATGTGAATAAGACAAAGTATCTGTCCTTAAAAAATTTACATTCTTGAACAGAAACAGACAATTAATGTACTTTATTTTAGTTAGTGATGAGTCCTATAAGAAAATAAAATAGGGCACTGTTATAAACAAGCGTGGAGTATATAAGAAGGTAGGGATTTCTCTTAGAGATAGGGATTATACACTGAGTAAAGAGAAGAATGAACAAATGAGCTATTCAGTGGTATTGGATCAAAGTTCCTGAAAGAGGAGAATGCAAAGATCCTGAGGCAGAAATTAATTTGTATGTTACAAAAACAGAGCAAAGGCCAATATTACTGCAATGAAGTGTATGAGGCCAAGAGTAGTAGGAGCTGAAATGGTAGAAGCAATATTTTTCCACCTGCTTACCAATTCCTTAATCAGAATTTTAAAAATCCTATTTGTGTGGCTAAACTCTAATATGAAATTAGATCCCCTTCTCTAATTATTATTATTCCTAGATGTTATTTCAAAGACTATTAATACATTTTCTGAATTTTTCTTTGCTAAAAAAGCCTTCAAGAATTTAGAAATAATAAAATAACTATCCATCACAGTTATAGATGTTACGTTTCCTAAAGATGCCAATATAAATGTAGATGGCTGTAGAAATCGGTACAGGTGGGTATAGATGTCCGTGTAGGTATAGGTATAGATATACACAATTTCTTCCAAATACAAGCCCATGCACATTTCTGCCCTGAGTCAGTGCTAACAAAAATCGTTTCTCATCTCTGGTCTAATTCAATTTCCAGATTTGTACATGGGTAGATTAAGGTTCATGAAAGTAAGCAACCAAATTGACCAATGAGATGTTGGCATATTTCCTGCTTTCACTATATCCTGTGATTTTGATGCTGATGGGTTTAAAACATATGCATATTTTGTTTTGTTTTGTTTCTGAAAAGCAGAATTGATATTATGCTGCAGGAAATGGGCAAAAAAAAAAAAAAATGATCAAGGTTTCCAAAAAGTCCCTACTTATGCAAGAATACCTTCCATGTAGCCACATCAAATATGATGCTTGAATCAGTTAGATGCAAATGTGATCTTCTTTAGAAACATTCTTCCTACCAGTGTTCATCATTTGCATGAGCACATGTTAAGGGAGACAAGTCTGCATTGCACTCTCAGGGATTTAAAATGTGTCAATTAGATCAGTTACATGCAATCGCAAAGGGGAGAAATGTTGTCTTTTTTTTTTAGAAAGTACTTATTTTCAGTGTGGCTGAGGGGACCCTGAAATGTGAGGGGAGAACCCGTATCTAGTGTAGGTGGTTGTATACTCCAGATTTCACGTCTCAATTTAGCATATTGTTCTCCACTCCTAAGATTGAATGCTCAGTACATTTTATGTGGTTTCGAAGTAACTTTCTTTCTCCCGCCTGGGGAAGAAGTTGCTCTTGAAAAGGGAAATAAACACATCTTATTGTTGGTGACGAAAAGTGAAGAGCCCTGGAAAAAATACTGTTCTTAGCAACAATTAAAGCTATCATCAAGGGAATTAAATGTTCTAGTGGCAATAGGAATATGGCGCAGTTGGTTGGGTTTATTATAAAAGAAGAGATATTATATCCACTGCTCCTATAATTAGTTCAATGGTAAGAGACAGTATCCTGGGGAGAGATAATAGAGTGTGTATCATAGTTAGAAAAGAAGTTTAGTCAGCAGAGATTCAGATTAAACATAAATATAAAAGAAAAGAAAAGAAAACCACAAGTAATAAGTGATCAAAGTGCCAAGTGGCATAGCTATGTCAGAATTTGAAATGTGAGGAGACCACATCTGAAATTATTGTTAGAGTTTTTGAGAATAAGAGACTGATTGAAACACAATAAACTATGTTATTTATTGGGATGCACGCAAATGTGTATTAAAAGTCAATCTTTGTTCCAAAGGCAGCTTCAACCAAACATAATGGGACTTGGGGTGGGGGTGAAGAGGTAGTGCGGGAAAGAGAGAAGGGAACAGACTGTAGTACCACGACACTCTGTTTGAAACATGTGCTATGTGAGGGTTCCTGAACCCAGTCCCACTGACCTGAAATTTAAAAGCAGGAAAAAAACAAATCTCTGAGAATTCTTTGACTTTGAAGATGAGATCGTAAAATATTTGCTTCTCCTTTTTCAACGTTGTTCATCGTTGCATTAATAAAAGGAAACATCTGCTTAAACTTTCAGCAGGCTGCTTTCTGAAGTCCTGAAAACTCATTCAAACCCAGTATATGATTAATGGATTTTACAAATTCTGCATGGGGATGGTTAGAAGAAGAGGAGAAAGGGGTCTGTTCATTCATTCATTCATTCTTTTTTTTTTTCAGCAATATAATAAATCATCTTAAAGGAAATCTGCCAAGAAAGTAGTTTGACCCCATTTGAAAAGAGGGCAACCCAGAATGAACCGCTTATTCAGGATTTATAGTTGCCCTTAGAAACTCAGCAACCATAGGGCCTTGAACCAGAGGTATAGAGGTTAACACGTTAAACCAAGGATCAAAACTGAGGCACATGGACTTCTAAGCTACTATCTGATACTCTGTCTGTTCCTGTTACTCCTCTTTTTTGAAGACAAAAACCAAAAATCAATTCCTCTAGCCTCTCAGCTTCTACAACTTTCCTTCCACAGTACCTTGACTTGGGACAATATAAATTAGAAGTGAATAGAGGGAGGAAAAACTCCCTTGTCTTTATTCCATGGGGCCATTGCTTTTAAAATATAAGTAAGATCGAACTTTAATTTATAGCTGAGAGTTCTCCAAGGTTTAGTTTCTCCTCTCTTACCTGTATTTTCCTCTCTCATTATAGATTGATGATGGCGAGCAACAGAGCTTTGCTAGGTATGGGTACAAAAAATAGGCAGTAGGAAATAGGAGGTTTTTGCCCAGCCGGAGCTGGGAGGGAAGGGGAAGCTCTGGTTTTAGAAACAATGAGAGGAAAGAAAGTAGTAAGATGTGCCTGTTCCCACCCCTACCCCAAACAAGCCTCATTTATAGTCACTTTGGGTGTGTAGGTCATTTAAAATGTGTGTGTGTGTGTATCTGTGCCTCTCTCTCTCTCTGTCTTTCTGTTCTTCTTTCTCTCTTTTAAGAAGGAAAGTAAATGTCCACACACTGGTTGATGACATATTGGCTTGGAAGATGGCCAAAGATAGATATATTTATCAAGCACAGCTGCTTCCATGTTTTAAAAGTTGGTCTCTGGAGCTACAGCAAATATCATGTGTGATTTTACTATACAAGAAAATGAGAGGAAGTAAGCGTTATCAACCTTTGCATGCCAAATGCCATTTGTAAACATTTATAACTAGAAAGGATCTCAAGGATCAGACTGGTGTCCTCAGAATCACCTGGAAATCTTTAAAAAATTAGCATATCTCAGCCCCTTCTCTCAAAATTCTGATCAAGCAATTGCTTTGAGGTACAGAATTGTGTATTTGTTTAAAAAGGAAAAAAAAAAAGTCTTGGGTAAGTCTCAAGCACACTCAAAATTGGGAACTTCTGACAATGCAGCTTTTTCACAGTTGGCGAATGGTTTTAGTTGTCTGTCGCTACATAACAGATTACCCAAACTTAGGTGCTTAGCACAGTGTACATTTCAGATCTCACAGTCTGGTGGACTAGTCTAGGCACAGCTCAACCCGTTCTTTTTCTCATCTTCTCACAAGATTGCACTCAACATATGGACAGGGCTGTGTTCCTTTCTGGAACTCAGAATCCTTGCCCAAGCTCTTAGGATCTGGGGCCGAATTCCTTGTGACTGTAGGATGGAGGTTCCCATTGGTGACTAGCTATCCTGAGGGCCCTCTCCTCCTACTTGACACTACAGTTCCTCCCCAAATGGTCCTTTTACAAGTCTACTGTAAACCCCCTCATCCCTAAACCACCTTACAATGTGGAACCTTATTCCTTTAAGCCAGTAGGAGAAGCTCTTGCTACCAGCTGCTAAGATACTGTCTTATGTAAGCCCAGAGTGGCTGTTCCACTACCTTTGTCATTTTCTGTTGGCTGGAGGTAAGCCTCAGATCCTGCCCACACACTCAAGGGGAGTGTGTTATGTAAAGATTTGACTCACTGGGGTCCCCTTCAAAGTTTAGCCACCACAGGGTATGCCAAAGAGCTCAACTGATCACTTGAGTTTGTATAACTATTTGGCAGAATGTTAGTCTTATTAGTCTGGGTGATCTTCTGATAAATAATTAATTACATTTTACATTTTTAAAATAGAGTATTCATGGTTAAATGATGGTATGGGGGCATGTGTTTCCACTTTCTTACTGAGCTTGTCATAGAATGTGAAAACCAGTTTATGAGTTTGCTCATTTTCCTCGTATCCTGTAGGTTTAGAATTTGTGTAAAAATACTAATAGTTAATTTAAAAAGAACCTTTGGCCCTAACATTCAGTGGTGGTTTGAAACATGCCAATTTCTGCTAAAGTGTGATTTTCATGGCACTTGGAACCACTTTTTGAGTAGTCTGCAGTTGTAACTGGAATCATTCATGTGGCAAACATTTTGGCCTAAGGAAAGTTAAGTATTTGGCAAAAACCACAGCTGACAATGTGCGTTGAAGCTGTTTTCCCATTCTTAGCACTTTTATCACTACTTAAATATTTCTGCAGTGAGCATTACATAAATATATGAAGAACCTCAGGAAAAAGCTGGTCATTTTAACTGACCTCTAGCTAAGAGAACGTGTACGAGTCTGAAATTTAGTGGATCCCCATCTGTTTCTAAATCTCTAAAGTCTGAAATTCGCAGTTGAGAAATTCTTTCCAATGTCTTATTTTTTTTTTTCTGTTCAATTTAAAGTTTCCATCTTGATACACCAGTAACAACTGTGGGCGTATGTTGAATGTGTTTGGGGAGATACCAGTTTTTCTTTTGCATTATTAGTTCATTTAAATACAGATGCTATGGTTATAATTACTTGTAATACTCCTGTTGGCACAGAACACTTCCTTAAGCCAGTTCACCTAATTTGATTAAGAAATTACTTTTGAGACATTGCAAACACTCAGGTATACCAATGCAATATCATCAGATTTATTTCATATCCCTCTTTTGGAAAGAAATATAATTTTGTACTTACAGCTGATTCCTCATTATTCCAATCATAATCTGCTCTCCTTAACCATGTAAAGACAACCAGGCTAGAGGTAATTAGAGTCCTGCAGCATGTGTGTATCCTTACCATGTATGTTTCTATACCTCCACTCCATATAGCTATAAAGGTCTATAATATTATTTTGTTCTTCTATTGCATAAATTTTACAGATGTACTTTTTCAACTTGCTTTTTGTGCCCGATGTTATATTGTGAAATTTTGCATAGTGATTCATGAGGAGCTAGTTCATTTATTTTGACTATTGTAGTGTTTTGTTATATAAGAGTACTATGAATTATTTACCCATTTTTAATTGAAGGACTTCTAATTATTTACCATTACTCATGGTTAGGAAAAATGTTTCAGTGAACACCCCTGTAAATGTCTCACTGTGCTTATATGGGGGTGTTTCTCCAGGAAAATTCTGTTTAAACTTTTTGTACTGTAATTCACAGAAGGAAATACATTTTATCTTGGGACTCATGACCTGCACACAAGCACACAAACCTATGTATTGAAAGATACTTACCTTTATCTTTTCTATATTCACATGCATATACACATGTGCACATACACACAGATATATGTATATGATGAATAAAATTTACTCTGGCATTTTGAGTTCTGTTCTAATAAACTAAAGTGGATAAAAACCTACTAAATTGAACTGGAAATCTTTTAATGGGTTATAATCAGCACTTTTAAAAATGATGCCATAGGTTATATATCTAATACCAGAACCTCTACGAAAAATAGGCATTTTCAACTTCTTCATATTGCTAAATTGCTTTGTAGAGAGTTTGAGAAAATTTACACTATCACAGGTGGTATAAATAAGTTTCTATTTCTCTTTATTCTCTGTTTTCTTTTTAGTTCTTTACATCTTGTAGGGTTTTGTTTGTTTGTTTGTTTGTTTTTTGGACTGAGGTATATGTGACAAATAAAAAAATATATATATATTTTAAAATCTACAACTTGATATTTTAATGTATAAATACATTGTAAAATGATCATTATGATCAAACAAACTAACATATACATCACCTCACTGTTACCTTTTTTTTTTTTTTTCATTTCTTTATTTTCCAATTTTGAGAACGAACACTTTAGATCTACCTTCTTGGAAAATTTCAAGTATACACTACAGAATTGTTAACTATATCATCATGTAGTAGATTAAATCTCCACAACTTACTTATTTTGCATAACTGAAACTTTGCACCCTTGAACCAACATCTTTTCATTTTCCCACTAGTCCCACTAGTCCCTGCAAACCACCATTCTACTCTGTGTTTCTAGGAGTTTGACTATTTTAGATTCCACATCCCAGTGAGATCATGTACTATTTTGTCTTTCTGTGAATGGCTTATTTCAGTTTTCTCAAATTCCTTGTCCAGATTTGGAAACATGATCAGGGATCTGGAGATTATCTGAAAGAATCATAGTAAGGTTTGGTAAGACTCATTGCACTGAAATGGTACAGAAAATTTATAACATTATAGGAAATAGAATGTGAGATTACTTACCTATGGGAAGCCACTATTTCTCTAGATGTGCCTCCTACTCATTACATAAAAGAAGATGAAATCTGGGTTCCTCCAAACCTGTGGCTCCTTTACTTTGCATAAGTTACAGATAGCACCAGTTTTTCCCCAAGAGTAAAAAAGGGGAAGTTTCAGGAATCTACATTAATTCTCTTATACCCTTGATCTCTTGAATATATTTTACATGATGGAACCATTATTACGTCAAATTGAAAGCACCCTACCAGAAGTCATAAGGTGACTAGGGGTCAGGGGGTGAAGAGGATGTTACTTCCTACTTAGTGGACTTCTGTTTATTCAAGTTTCCTATATATTCTTTAGTCAGTTTGGGCATTTAATATTGTTCTTAAAAATTTCTTTTAATAGTGTTTTCTAATATTTTGTCATAAAATTATCCATGATACTCTACTAAATTTTTAAATATCAGTTTTATTTCTGATGATAGCCTGTTTTCAGCTATGATTTTAATGTTGTTTCTGTCAATTATTTCAAGTGTTTCCTTCCTGTTATTTCTTTTTTCTGGAATCAGCTTTATTTTTGCTGAAAATTTTTGTGATCCCTCTGCCAATGTTGCTGTTCTGGTTAATTTCTGCATTGATTCCAATCTTTTCTTTCCAATTTGTTTTCACATTCTCCTCCTTTGAAAAAATCTAATTTCTTTAGTTAAATACAAAGACCACTATGGTGCTACATTTCTTCTTTTATAATACGTGCATTTAAAGCTTAAATTGTCATGAAAGACAGTGTGGTCATCGCACCCCTTAAGAATTTAAAGAATCCAGTATGCGCTGCCATTCGGTTCCAAATATTTCATGATACCAAGTATAATCTCCCGTGTTCTCACAAGAATAACTTGTTTGAGTGAAGTGTTCTCTAAATGTCCATTGGTTAAGTTTATTCATTAGATTCAAATATTTTCTAAACTTGATGTTTTGTTCGGACAACATCATCAAGAGGATTGGAACTAGTTACAGTTTTGCTGAGAATCTGTTTCCTTTATTATTTATTTTTCCTAATTTTCACAATCATCTTAAAGTTTTTTCTGTAAGTGACTATGTGAGGTATGTTAAAATCTTCCACTATGATTATGGAATTGTCTATTTCTCTTTTTAGCTCTGTCATCTTTGTCTTTACATATTTGGGACTGCGTTACTGTTACGGATGCATTCAGGTTTAGAAATGGCATAACTGACAGTTGTGTGACTTCAGGCTTTATAGAGGTTCTCTCTGCTGCTAGAGCATTTCACCTGCCTCTTTTCAGTCATGCATCATCTTGTTTAGCTCATACTCCCAGCTAAATTTCCTTTTTCATTTCTCACATCTGGCAGTGCATCCTCCACTTATTTTTCCTTCAGAGCTGTGTACCTGTTGTTGCTCTCTCTCTTAGATTCATATTCAGTATTTCTGTTTTGTAACGGGAAGTGGATCTAGGTTAGTTCAATCTGTGATGTGGCCAGAATCAGAAATTCAAACGTTAATTACTTACCCAGAGGAAGGGCTTCTATTCGAGCAAAATAAATGTTATCTAAGTGACCCTTATTCCAAACAGAACAAGACAAAATAAATTCCCGATTGCAACTTATTTTTAGGATTTACTGCATTATTTCAGAACTTGCACCTTATTGTTACTACCACTCTAACAATATCACTATTACTCTTTCTTTTAATAATGGTAATAATAATAGCTAATTGCTAATATTTATGCAATGCATACTCTCTCCTAGCTACTTTTTGAACTGCTTTGTGTGCATTAACTCATTCTTTCATTCTCAAATACTATGAAGTAAATGATTATCATTCTTATTTCACAAAGAAACCAAAGAATACAGGCTAAATAACTTGCCTGAGATTACTTAATTGTTAAAGAACAGAAGCAGAGTCAGAACCCCAGTGGTTTGGCTCCAAAGCCTTGATTCTGCATTTAGACTCAAGCCAGAAAGGTACCTTCCCTAGGCTCCACCCTTTAAAAAAATCTAAACAGGATTTCTCCAGACACTTCCTTTTTTTTTTAGCCAGGGACTTCATATGCTTAAGGGGAGGATCCCACATATAGTCCCCAGCCATCTCTTAGATCAGGCCTTACTGTTTGTTGAGATCTGGAATTCCTACTCAAACTCTTTTTTAATATCTATATGGGTCTCTTCCCTCGGTGCACCCTCCTAAGAGCAGATATCATTACTGCAGTGGGCACCTATAAGCTCAAGGGTGACTTTGTATAAGGTATATGGTTGGACCTTGGACATGTTGGCTGAAATGTCAACACATATGCAGGTGAAGTCCCTCCTATAAAGCTAGACTTAACAGGTGTAGGAATATATTCAGGGCTTCAAGGAGAGGGCTGGGCACCAAGATCTGCCTCTTCCTATGCCACCTCAGTCCAGGACAAAATGCCAAGTCATCTGAGAATTCTAAGTTTGAAAATAACCATCAAGGCATTTTAAAGATGACGAAATGGCTTTATTAAAAGTTTGCTAGCTTTATTCTTAACTCTGAAGTATTTTTTTAAGATATTATTTATTCATTTGAGGGAGAGAGAGAGCATGAGCTGGGAGAGCAGCAGGCAGAGGGAGAGGGAGAAGCAGACTCCCTGCTGAGCAGAGAGCCCCATGCTGGGCTTGATCCCAGGGCCCCGGGATCCTGACCTGAACTGAAGGCAGATGCTGAATGGATTGAACCACACAATTGTCCCCTCTTAACTCTGAAATATTTCATCATTTGGATGTAAGCCTCTGTTTACTGATTGACTAAGAGGCTCATTGAGACTGTGTAGCTCACATGCTGTCTGTGGGGGACTTGCTTCCAATATGGATGCTTCATTATTCCTTCCTTCAGCCAGATCAAAGTTAACAATAGAATGACACTATAATCCAGCAATTGTACTACTACTACTACTACTACTACTACTACTACTACTACTACTATTTTCCCAAAGAACACAGAAATACTAATTCAAAGGGGTACCTGCACCCTGATGTTTATAGTGGCACTATCTGTAATAGTTAAATTATGGAAACAGCATAAGTGTTCATCAACTGCATAAAGAGGTGAGATATCTATCTATCTATCTATCTATCTAATAACTTGAACATAAAAGAGATTTACAGCCATTTACAAGGATGCTGCTGGAGCTAGAGTGCATTATGCCAAGTGAAATAAGTCAGAGAAAGGGAAATACCATATGATTTCACTCGTATGTGGAATTTAAGAAACAGAACTAATAAGCAGAGGGAGAAAAGAGAGAGAGAGGCAAACCAAGAAACAGACCCTTTACTGTAGAGAACAAACTGATGGTAACCAGCAGAGAGGTGGGGTGGGGGATGAGAGAGGTAGGGAGGTTTATGGACTTGTTAGCGACTTGTTAGGGACTTCTCCTTGTTATGATGAGCAATGGGGCTTGTACTGAAGTCTTGAATCACGACATTGTACACCTGTAAGTAATATTGGACTGTATGTTAACTAACTGGAATTTAAATACCAACTTAAATAAATACAAGGCATGGTAATGTGGATTCCTTTCTTTACTGCTCTGCGAGAATGCTCTAGTTTCTTTATATTTGGGATTTGGGGTTGGGTTGTATGTGACAAGGTGGGGGCAGCGTTGACAAATATGTCATCTGGTTGTTGCCTAATAGAGTATACCGGTAGGCATTTCAAAAATGTTGTGGATAACTGAAAAATAATAGCTAGCATTAATTTAGAATTTGTCATGTCAGAAGTAGTGTTTTTTGCTTTCTGTAGGTTATCTCACTTAATACTAAAACAAGCCTTTTAGTTAAATGCCACTATTATACCCTTTTACAGATAAGGAGATAAATCAGAGAGCAAGTATCTGAAGGCAATAAAGTCAGTGATTGACAGCCTGGATTTGACCTAAGGTCATATGACTTTATAATGAGTGCAGATTATTATAATGTTATTTTGCCTTCCTGAGAATGAATGGGTGAAAAAAATAGCCATGATTTTCCTTAAAGTCAAACTTATCTTGAAAACTTAGCTGGGATAGTTGGATGAGACTATGCTCCACTCATCTTACTGAATGCGTTTTTAGGCAGGTTGGACTTGAACATCTGCCTAGAGTACCACAATCATGTTTAAACTTGGATTTTGTTTCAAAATTTATTAGAAAATAGACTGTGGGAATGAATGAAAGATATACACTGGTATCATATTTTTTTGAAATAAATGTATTAACACATTATTAAGTTATATGAATTGTGATTATTTATCATGCTTCTGATTGAAGGCACCAGCTACAATATTATCGTTATAAAAATAATAACTCAGCTCTTGATTGTATGTTTATGTCAAAAGCCCCATTGAGATTTGGAATGCTGATGACCCAAATTCAATAAAAGAAGGCTTTATTCATTTATATTCAGTAAAATAGTATTAGAAGATGATACATTCCCTCCTCCTTATGGTTAGCAATTTGGGTCTCATGATCCTCTATTAAATTTATTATTTGTTGGGATATAATTTGCAAAGATTCTGTGTTTAGCATTAGTGTCTCTGTTTCAGCTTTTATTATAAATTATGGGTTCACGCTCAGATGGTGAAAATATACACTTCTGGAAATAATCACAGTAAATGGGTACATACACAGCAACTGCCAAGTTTGAAAAGGGGCTGGTCCAATGGGCGGGAGATGATAGTGTTTATTGACACCAGGGCTTGAACTTTTGCGGAGTGTCGGTGTCAGGAATCAAGAGGTCATCACTGCATCCTTACTCTCCTTAACTCTTGCTCATGTGTTATATTCTACACGATGAACGGCAGCATGTGGCAAAATGCATGATTGGAGCCAGGAAATTTGGCCCCTGGTTAGAATGGATCCCTAAGACAGACCTAGTGCTGAATGGAAGAATAGTAAGAGTTCTCATTATTTGAGTCACATGTGAACAGTATGCTGTAGTCTTAAATGTGGATATTGTATTTTATTTTTTAATGTTTCTTTATTTAAGAGAAAGAGAGAGAGAGCAAGCAAGCAAGCAGGGAGGGGTAAAAGGAGAGAGAGGGAGGGAATGGTCAAGCAGACTCCACACCCAGCGCCCAGTGTGAGCTCATTCTTAGTACCCTGAGATTATAACCTGAACCGAAATCAAGAGTCAGCCAACTAACTGACTGGGCCACCCAGGCACCCCTAATTGCCGATATTTTAATTCTCATATTGAGTCTGGATGGTGGGCAGGGGTGAGGGTTAGATGCCATGAACTCTATGTTAAGGTTCCAAAGCCACATGTGCCCACTGTTGGGCATCAAAACCTTGCCCTTCTTAGTATATATGGAACCCATATAAGGAAGTTAGTATTTGTCTTGGTCTAGTGTCTACCGCAACTTTCTTTATTTTGATGAGGTAGTTTAGTTTTCTCAGGAAACATGAGCTCTTTGATTTAGGGATCTGGAAAGGCCACAGTGATAGAGACCTTCTGAGGAAATGTCAACTTACATCCTACTTCCATTTGGAAATTCTGACTTTAACATTGAATGTACCTTAACTGAACTCTTTGCCCTTAATCCAATTGTATTAACATCATAGGTATAATTGGTTACAAGGCTAATGAGAACCTCCTTATATCTCCTAGATAGAACATCACTCTCTTTGAAGATCTTACTCTGTATAGAACATGAGCACTTCAACCATTTAGATACATTTATCCAAGGAAAGTCCAGCTTGGACCAATTGATAGACAACACGTTGAAATTGTAAATATGTGTAAATGGAAAAGAACATGGAGGCTGATGTAAGGCCCGGGTTTTTTTGTTTTGTTTTTTAAGATCTTATTTACTTATTTATTTATTTGTCGGAGAGAGAGAGAGAGAGAGAGAGTGCACAAGCAGGCAGAAGCAGAGAGAGAAGCAGGCTCCCCACTGAGCAAGTATCCCGATGTGAGGTTCAATCCCAGGACTCTAGAATCATGACCTGAGCCGTAGGCAGCAGCTTAACTGACTGAGCCACTCAAGCGTCGCCGGTCTGGATATTAACACTTAGGACGAGCTGTGTAGCCTTGGTCATATCTTGTCACCTCACTGAAACATCAGCTTCTAAATGTTTAAAAATGATGCATTTCAGGCAGACCCTTTAAAATTATCTTGAGGATTATATGAGACGACGCATGGAAAATATTTTTATACTGTTTTCCTGGCAGCTCAGACGGAGCCAAACAGAGCTTGCTAAATGAAAACAAAAACGGGAATTTTTGAAATTCACAAAGGGGGGAGATTATGATTAATTAAAAAGTTAAGTTTCTTTAGAGTGTTTTCCCATCACTCCATTTTCAATACAAGCATCAATTCAACACTGCTCAACTCGCCAGCCTCTCTAGAGGGATCCTGTTTTCCTGGCAGAGGTTTGATAAATTTGGTGACCTAGTGATATGTGGATTATATTTTAACAAAGGGATCAGCAGCTCATCCAAGTACCTTTGACTCTAGAGGGAAATAACACTTTGAGGTGGAAACCTGCAATATACTTGGACATCTGCATAATGACTGAAATTAGCATAGGTTTACATAGTACACTACTCCATTAGAATTTTGATGACTTGGAAAGGAACAGAAGGTTGTAAATTTCCTAAGGGAAAGTCTCTGGGGGTGTGAAGTCTCGAAGCAAAAATCAGCCCCATGTCAGAAGCATGTTGTGAATGACTAGAAGGACAGAAAAATGACAAACGTGTGGCATTTTTTCCTTGCAGAAAGGGAACGGTTGCTGCTGGTATGATCTAGTACTTTGAGGGATGCTAGGAACCTCCCTCTGCTCTCCTTGTTGAGAGGGGATGTAGTATAAGGCTGTTTATTAGATACCTGTGATCGTAATTTCCTCCTCCTAGCAATGTTGTAGGGAGGGAGAGGAAGCAAGTAAGGAACAGGAAGAAGACAAAAATGGTACGGGAGGAAAGGGAGACTAGAGGAGGGGACAAAGGCTAGGAGCGTTGGGATGAGATGAGCAAAAAAGGAAGAAAAGCATGGAATCTTGCTTGGGATTGTGGTTTAGTGGTCATGGGGGTGTGACCCTAAAAGTTTTGGGACTGATGTGTGTGGCCCATTCTCTTAGGTGACTAGTCCCAGATAAGTGGAAAGATGCACAGAAGGGAGAAGCAGGAGATGTTGAGGCAGGACCTGCTCCTAGCTGGATCGAAGATTAAAGAGAATCACTCTGCTTCCCCAAACTCCTTTTTCCCAGCTATAAAATGAGGACACTGGGCTGTGTGATCTTGCTATCTCTTTCTATTCTAAAGTGATGGGATTTTTTTTTTAACATCACTATCATGGAGCCTCATTTTTCTTATCTGTAAAAATGGGAAGAATGCCTACCTCACAAGGTGACTTTGAGGATTTAAAGATAACAAGTGAGAGCCTTTTCCTATACAAATCTACTTGTTTCCTGAATTCAGTTATTAAGAGTTTATAGAATGAATTCAGATAGTGAAGGGGATAGCCCTGTTTGAATCTATTTGAGTTCACTGTTTCATATAGCAAGGGGTGAGTTTTGGATAGTGAGGGTTTATATGTTTTTAGTGCCTGGATATCTATGCAGACACCTTGCATATAGCCCGTACTCAATAAGGATTAATCCTGGTCTCCTTGACCTTGAGGATAAAGACAGCTGTGTTTAGCTTTGCACCCTTAGCTTATAGCACAGTATCTAATCGCCAGGAATGTCTGTCCTGTGTTCTTGGCCCTCAGGCTCATGGGACCCTGCTGAGACTTGGGTCAGCTAAGCAAAACGTACTTAACAATAGGTATGCCCTATAGAGTTGGAGTAATGAGTGGTACGAGATTAGGAATACTGAAACTGATGTGCGAATGTAGGTGAAACGAGCTTCTTCCACAGGTGCAGAGAAGTTAGTTGAGTCTCTGCTAGACAGGGTAAAACTTTTGTGTTTATAGAAAAGAATTATTTTATCTATTTTATTTTATTATTGTTATTTATATAAAAGCTACTAGCCCAACGTCAGGCCCCTGGTAACTTCTTAAATATTGAATTCCTTGTCACCTTCTGAGGACATGCAATCACAAGCATATTTTAGTCAAATCTATTATACTGGGTCCTAATCAATAATTTTTTATTAAGATTTTGCCATTCATCTGGTGTACTTCTGCTAAGTGTAATTGTAGATACCAAGCCACATTAACACACAGTACAGTTTTTAAAAGAGAAAAATCTTTATTCCCATCACTTTCTTTTACAAATAATAAAAATGGTTAAAAAAAATAGTGTGAGTTATGGGTGTTAAAATATCTAAACTATCAACCTGTATTTATTCAGGTTATAAACTAACTTATAAACTATCAACCAGTATTTACTCAGCATTTTATATGCTAAATATATCCTTTAATTCTGTGTGTGTGTGTGTATGTGTGTCTGTGTATGCTTTTATAGGCGTTACTGGAAGAACAGAGATAACCCATGTGGAGTAATAGTATGGAAATATCCTGAAACTCCTTCAGAGTCTAAATAAACTGACTGGATTGGAGTTTCACAAGCAAGGAACCTGGTCCATGGGCAATTTGCTGCAGGTAAGTGAGAGGTATAATTTACTCTGTTAGAATCCCTCAAAGATTCATTGGCTATGGGGCTGTTAATTGCATTTCAGATGATTATAATGTTCATTTGGTACAGCTGACAGCTTCTCTTCCCTCCCAAACGTACACATGTGGATGCCAACATATGGCTAAATATCTGGTCATTTCATCTTGCTCATTTGGGCTTCAGTCAGTTACAAAAGGAGGAAGCAGGAGGAAAAAAGTACCCACCCCATAAAACTTTTACTAGCTGTGATTTCTGTGGAGGGGTGGGAGTCAGACTCGCTGTTCATGGAGCAGATGTTCCTCCAAAGTGCCTGGGAGTTGAAAGAGTGGCAGATTGGGCTGCCCAGGATTCAGAATGAAACAAGCAGACAACTGGCGATGCCCCCCACCTTCTCTTTTGAAAAGGGGGGCAGCCGTGAGGTCATTAATATGGAACAAAGTGTTTGGGAAAGGTAGCAGGCTTTTTATTCTTCCTTTGAAAACCCGGTGAGATTGGAATGCTGGATGTGGTCACAGCATGAAAATAGTTGCTGTTGGGCTGATGGGAAAGTTGAACTTGTCTAAATGAACCAGTGGGGAGGCATGAAAGTCCAAGTGACTCCTACAAGTGGCAGTTTGTGAGCTGGGGCGTGCGTTGTGGCATCTCCTTCTGCTTCCTGTCGGACCATCAATGGTCAAGGCGACGTGAGACTAGAAGTAAGAGCTGTCTAGCTCTGTTAAAGGGAAATAATAGGTTCATTCACCTGTGGTGTTTCACTGTGTTGAGGAGAAAAATAAAAGATCAAAGCCTGAATCTCTATCTTTGGCAAGAGAGATATTTGTACTTGCCATTTTAATTGGCAAATATTGACTCGAATCATTCATGCTGTTTTAAGGGGGAAAGAAGAAATGGTTGTAAGAACCTGAGATCACAGTTGAAGGTGGAATTGTTCATACATTTTCCTGTGAATATTTAGTCTTCGTAGGTTGCATATATAACAGCTATATGTCCTAAAGTCATAACTCAAGAGCTCCCTGGAACACAATTTTTCTTTCTTGCATCAACTCCATCACATTATGGAGACTAAGCCAATAGAAGACATGCTCTCTGTCTCTAAAGAGACCGCTCTGTTTTGAGAGTCATGTAAGAACACAGATATGGAGATGTTTTGTAGTGTGGAAAGTGCTTGCTAAACATGAGGAGGTAATGGTAAGAGTAAGTATTGTAGAGGAATGTGAACCAATAAAGAAAGGATTTGAGCTCTTTTTTGTTTTTAAGATTTTATTTATTTGTTTGAGAAAGAAATAGAGAGCAAGTGCATGAGCAAGGGGGGCAGAGGGACAAGCAATTGTGGAGTCTGTTGCAAGGCTTAATCCCAGGACCCTGAGATCACAACCTGAGCCGAAGTCAGATGCCTAACAGACTGAGCCATCCAGGTACCCTGTGAAGCTCTTTTCTTTTTTTCTTTTTTAAAGTGTATGTGATTGTCCCATTTCTTTGTCTTTAATCTTGGTCCTTCTATCTGTTCAGAAAGGGGGATGCTGTTTCCTTTCTTTTTTTCTTTCTTTCTTTTTTAAGATTTTATTTATTTGACAGAGAGCGAGACAATGAAGGGAGAACATAAGCCGGGGGAGGGGCATGGAAGAGGGAGAAGCAGTTTTTTCACTGAGCAGGGAGCCCGATCCTGGGGTCCATCCAAGGACTCTGGAATTATGACCTGAGCAGAAAGCAGACTCTTAACAACTGAGCCACCCAGGCACCCCTGGGATGCTATTTTAGTTAATATCGTTTGTTTATGGGGAAGAAAGACCTGTGTAAGTGAAAAGAGAATTATCTGGTAACATACATGGGCCAGAACTGAATCATAACTTGAAAACAAGGTGGGGAAAAGGCAGCGCTAGAATGTTCTCCTATTTTTGTTCTGTTCTCAAAAACAGAACACTTATCTCTCTGCAGCTCTACTTCTCCCTGAACTCCTATCCACCTCCTGCTTTTGATTGTTTTTCCTGGCACCGTGTTTGCCTATCTCATAATTTTGCCTTGCATGTAGTCTCTCATTGCCTTTCTCACTACTTTCCCTTTATTTGGCTTCAAACCCTGCCACGGATAGCCTACATCTGTTAGGCTGCACTCGGGAAACAGAAACTGTACCAGTTATTTTAACAGACACATTTTTTTTTTAATTTTTTCAATTTATTTATTTTCAGAAAAACAGTATTCATTATTTTTTCACCACACCCAGTGCTCCATGCAATCCATGCCCTCTATAATATCCACCACCTGGTTCCCCCAATCTCCCACACCCCCACCACTTCAAACCCCTCAGATTGTTTTTCAGAGTCCATAGTCTCTCATTGTTCATCTCCCCTTCCAATTTACCCCAACTCCCTTCTCCTCTCCATCTCCCCATGTCCTCCACGCTATTTGTTATGCTCCACAAATAAGTGAAACCATATGATAGTTGACTCTCTCTGCTTGACTGATTTCACTCAGCATAATCTCTTCCAGTCCCGTCCATGTTGCTACAAAAGTTGGGTATTCATCCTTTCTGATGGAGGCATAATACTCCGTAGTGTGTATGGACCACATCTTCCTTATCCATTCATCCGTTGAAGGGCATCTTGGTTCTTTCCATAGTTTGGCGACCATGGCCATTGCTGCTATAAACATTGGGGTACAGATGGCCCTTCTTTTCATGACATCTGTATCTTTGGGGTAAATACCCAGGAGTGCAATTGCAGGGTCATAGGGAAGTTCCACACATTTTAAGAATTATTAACCCGATACTGGAGAACTGGAAAGGCAAAAGGTGGCATTGAGGAATCACAGAAGTAGTCACTTCTATATTTGTTGCCCTGGTTTCAGGGACAGCAGGCAAGAGTTTGGGATGATTAGAAGTTGGAATACTGAAGAATGGATTTTGTACAGCTGGACTTCAGGAGTCTTGGGTGGCGGTGTTGCTTTAGAAGTTTAGGGGGTGGGGAGGACTCACATTGCTGAGATTTGTGTCTCTAACAAGGATTGTACCAGCTGGCTGTTGCTAGTGCCCCAGGAGCTCAGATTGGGGACCATATGCAGCTGGGACTCCAGAATATTGCGAGGGATCACTTCCAGCAAATACTGTAGCCTGAGAAACTAGAAGGGAGCCCACAGATGGGACCAGGTGGCAAAGGGGATATACTCTGCGGCGACCCAAGCCCCACCTCTCAAAACAAAATAGAGGAAGATGCATTTGATTGAAACGTAGTCATTTAATAATGACCACAATAAAAAAAAAAAAATTGGCGCAGGGCTATGCTGGACAGGTTTCCTTAAAATCAACTAAGGGCAGTTCTGTGATTACCATATAGTCCAGAGGCAAAATATGTGGATGTGATGTTATTGATGATTGAATTTTTAATGGTTTCATTGTGAAACAGCGTACATTAATGTGTAATTTTAAGAAATGACATTGGAGGTATTCCATGTACCTTGTTCCACTTTCCCTCTAGTGATAATTATCTTACAAAATTATAGGACAACAACTAGGATATCAAATTAGTACAGTCACAAGACAGAGCATTTCTATCATCACAAGGGGCCTTTCTCTTGTCCTTTTATAGCCACACCCACTTCATCCCCATCCCCCAATATTTGTCCTAAGCAACTTGCAACTACTGATCTTTCGGTTTCTATCATTTACTCATTACAAGAATGTTGTATAAATGGAATCATTTGGAATTGGCTTTTTTTTTTTTAAGATTTTATTTATTTGTTTGACACAGAGGGAGAGAAATCACAAGTAGGCAGAGAGGCAGGCAGAGAGAGAGCGGGAAGCAGGCTCTCCGCTGAGTAGAGAGCCCGATGCGGGACTCAATCTCAGGACCCTGAGATCATGACCTGAGCCGAAGGCAGAGGTTTAACCCACTGAGCCACCCAGGCGCCCCTGGAATTGGCTTTTTTTAAGCAATGTAATTCTCAGGAGGTTTACCTAAGTTATTGTACATAGTAATTCATTTTTTTTTAACTAAGTACTATTTCTGGGAAGGATATACAATAGTGTGTTTATGCAGTTGTTTCCAGTTTGGAGCTGTTATAAATACATTTGCTACAAAAATGAATGTACAGATTTTTGTGTGAAGATAAGATTTCATTTCGTTTCCCAAAAGTGAACTGCTTGATTATGTGACAGTTGCATATTTAGAATTTTTTTCCCTAGCTCTATTGTAATATAACTGACATACAACATTGTATAAGTTTAAGGTTTACAAACGGATGATTTGAGACAAGTGTATACTATGAACTGTTTACTTCTATAAGGTTAGTTAACAACATGCTATGTTTGAAATAATTGCCATTTTGTGGTGGTGGTGGTGAGAACATTTTAGATCTATTCTCTCAGCTATGCAAAACAGTATCATTAACTATAGTCATCCTGTTGTACCTGAGCTCTCCAAACCTTATTCATCTTGTAACAAAGTTTATACGTTTGGAGCAATGCCTCCTTATAACTTCCCACAACCCTTGGTAATAATCAATCTCCTATTTGTTTTATGAGTTCAGTGTTTTTCGATCATACAGTATTTGTCTTTCTCTATCTGACTTATTTTACTTAGCATAATGCCGTCAAGGTCTACCCATTTTATCACAAACAGCAGAATTTTTTATGACTAATATTTCATATATATGTATCTATATAGTTATATATGTTACTTATATATAATATGAAAAAAATTATAACATTTTCTTTATCCATTTATTGATTGACCCTTAAGTTGTTATCATGTCTTGGTTATTGTGACTAATGCTGCATTGAAGATGGGAGTGCAGACATTCAAGATACTTTCATTTTCTTTAGATAATATATCCAGAGGTGGAATTACTGGATCATATGGTAGTTCTGTTTTTAATTTTTGGGGGGCATCTGTATACTGCTTTCTACAGTGGCTGCACCAATTTATACTCCCATCATTGGTCCCCCAGGGTTTCCCTTTTCTCCTTATCCTTGCCAACACTTTTAGCTATACATTTTTTGTTTGTTTCTTTGTTTTTTTCAGGTTTTTTTTTTTTAAATAATGCAGGTATGAGGAGATCTCTCATTGTGGTTTTGATTTGCAACAGGAAAGCTAGAAAAAGATGCTCTCAACCAGGAAAGGAAGGACAGAGTGAGGAGTGAGTTACCCCAACCTTTTGGGACACTGCATAAAGGACTTACTGGGATGTGACCCCATCCAGAAACTGGCAAAGCTAACATGTATGGGGGTACCTAGGAACAAATATTTATGGCAGGGGCCCCAGGATCAGCCATGCGGTGGGAGGAACAGTGGTTTTAGTGACCTACTCTGCAGAAGACTTCATCAGCTTTTGCCACTAAGGAAACGAGACTCAGACAGCCTATGAATTTCAGTGGATTTAGCCCCACAGGTTTTCGTGTTTGCAGATGCCAGCTGTTCTGAGTTCTTTCCCGTTCCTGCCCACAGCATTCCTAGGCTGGGAGCCCCTGAGTCCCAAATGGTAGCCAGTCCTGTGCTTTGTGGCTGTGCAAATACATAATGCCAGTCTCGTCCCACTTGTTGATTTTTGTCTTTGTTGCTTGTGCTTTTGGTGTGATATCCACCCCCCGCCCAAAAAATGTTGCCAAGACCAATGTCAAAGAGCTTTTCCCTAATTATGTCATTGTGTCTTTATTTTCATTTCCCTAAAAACTAGTGATGCTTAAAATCATTTTTTTTGTGTGTGTTTATTTACTGTATGCATGTCCTCTTCAGGGAAATATCTGTTCATGTTTCTTATCCATTTTCTAATTGAATTGTTTGTTTGTTTTTAAGTTCTTTATTTTTTTTGAGAGAGAACATGAGCGGGGGGAGGGGAAAGAAAGGCAGAGGAGGAAGCAGACTCCCTGCCAATCAGAGGGACCAACACAGGGCTCAATCCCAGAACCCTGAGATCATGACCTGAGCAGAAGGCAGATGCTTAACCCACTGAGTCACCCCAGGCACCCCAGTATTTTAACTCTAGAGTTTTGAGAACTTCATTTTTTTTTCTTTTTTGTATATTCTTGGCACTAAGCTTTGTCAGATAAATAGTTTGCAAATGTTCTCTCCCATTTTTTAACTTGAGTTTTTACCCTCTACTAGGCATTCACAGAACAAAAGTTTTGAATTTTCATGATGTCCAGTTTTCCAGTTTTCCCCTTCATGGATCATGCTGTTAGTGTCCAGTCCAAGAATTCTTTGCCTACCCTCAGGTCCCAAAGGTTTCCTCTCATGTTTTTATTTTTTTCCAAAAAATTTTGTATTCTTACTTATTGTATGTAAGTACATAATCCAGTTGGAGCTAAGTTTTGTATAGGAGGCGAGACTTCAGTCAGATTTAACTTGATTGCCCATGGATGTGGACTTGCTCCTTTTCGAGTGGGTATCTATGGGTCGTCTCCTTCATTTCATTTGAAAACCTCCTGGTTTTTGATGTAATGACTAATTTGCACTCAAAATGCAGACATTGGGGACATTATATTATGGGACTCTATATCTTATTCAGAACTTCTGTATTCGCTGGCTCCTTCTGAAAGGTAGAGTTCACACCAGGGTGGAACAGAATTCATATTCCTTAATTGGCCTTTGTTGACACGTGAGTGGATTGGGGCTTTTCATTACTTCCGGGCAATAGTTTCAGCTCTCCCACTAGATGTCCATTGATACTTCCCTGGCTAGTATAGGAGTGCATGTAACCTCTACCCACTTGGCCACCACTGACAACGCGGGCCGAAGAGTGGCCTCATGCATGGCTGCTGGGTGGAGGTGAAAGTCATGACTGTCCCCATGGCCAATTCTGATACTACTGTGGCATGTCAGGAGAAGGTCCCCTTGTTACTGTTAGGTGGAGACAGTAGTCTGGGGGGTCTCTATGTCATTCCGACTGACAATGCAAGGGATACAGGGTGCCTTGTTGCTGCCTGGCAAGGATAAACATTCTGATGTCCTACCTGGCCTTCTCTGGTATCACCTTACTGGGAAGTTTGGGGGACATTTCATAGCTTGGTGAAGGTGAAAATCTAGGTCCACACTTGGATTTTGCTGGCCTGAGAGGGGATAGAGCTACGAGTCTTTTCTGTGATGTTCAGCTGGGTGAGAGTCTTGTCTCACGGTTTTCTTTCTTGCTAAGTCATGTTTTCTTTGTCTTTTGAATAGAGAGAGCAGGACTTTGTTGTTTCCTTTTTTTTTTTTTTTTTTTTTTTTTTTTTTTGTCTGGACCTGTCAGTTTTTCTGGGTCTCTGGTCTCTTCTACCTTAAATCTGGGATATATGAGGCAAAAGGAAAACCCAAGACCTCTCACCACTGTGTCCTCACTTGGATCTAAGTTTCAGAGATTGTCTGTCTCTTGATCTCCACCTTTCAAGGTCTTATGTTTTTCTTTCTTTTCTTCTTACTCGATGGGGTGAATAGGAAAAGGAAAATCTACTCTACATCCTGAAAGTGGTAGTCCCTTGGAAGCATTTTTGAAGATACTGCGATGGATCTATTTACATGACTAAATTTTAAAATATAATCAAGTCAGAACAAGCAAACAAGAAAACAAAACAAAAATCCAACTTTTCGCCAAATCCATTCCCCTGTATTTGGGCAGGAATACCTGCAAAAACCATCTTACAGAGATGATGGCTTCACATAGTAGGGACTTAAGGATAATTATGGAATGAAGGAATATTTGCTAAATGAATTAAATTAACAACTTTTCTCTTACCTGTTAGAGAATATGCTAGACACTAAGTAGGATAGGTAGGTCCCATACTACATACATGTCATATCATTGAGACCTAACTATCAAGTTATATAAAAACCATCCCCAGTGCTAAAATAGAAAGACTAACATAACTACACTATGTGTTCAGAAGTTGTCTTTCATCTCCTTAGAGTAAGGCAGTGTCTTGTTCATCTTTGCTGCTAGTGCCTGATGCTACACATTACTCATCATACATGACTTGCCCTAGAAATTTAGCAGAGGGAGGGAGCATGCTTTGAGATGCTGGAAGTAATCTGTCTCATATTCTCAATATGCAGTAACCTCTGCAGAAAAGGAGTTCTGTAGCATTTCTAGATAATATAGTCCCACATTTCACATTTCTTTAGCCAGTCAGGGAATTCTTAATGTCAATCCTCGTCCTATGAATGAGCCCAGGTGCTTATTGTTGTAGCCTTGGTGGAAGCAGAAGAAAGATAAGCACCTTTCTTCACACATACACTTTAAAATATTTAAGATAAGGTACCCCTCTATTTGTATTTTATGATACATGCTTTGAGCCCAAATAGCAACTGTGGTAACCTTGTGTTTTGCAATAGATGTAGACCGGTGGTCTCTGAGTCAAGTGTCAATGCCACCCATCCCATTATACATAAGAAAAAAATAACTACAAAGAAAAATAAAAAATAGCAACATGTGATACCAAAATGATTTAACATCGTTGCCCTTTAAGATAGGCATGAATTCTGTCCTTAAACATATAGCCCAAGGAGGTGCTCTGAATTTCATGGATTGGTTATAAAAAGTCTTTCAGGGTAGGTATCACATAGACAATGGCTTTCCAGTTTCCTAAGGAAAGGACTTTATCCACAAATACAAAAAAGAACCTTGACAGAAAGCGTGAAGTACCACCAGCAAATAGTTTAGCACTTTGCTCTTGGACTAGTGGACACTAGAGGCTTAGAGAAAGTGCAAGAACTCTGATGCTTTAAGAATCTTGATGGACCAGAAACAGACCATGCTTCATGCAAAGCAAAGGGCTTGCTGCAAAAGCTGAGGAGTTTACTGATTGACTACAGTTGAAAAGCGAACTTTGCAACCTACATCATAAAACACTTACTTAGAGGACATCAGCTTTGATTTTGTGTATTGATAAAGCAGGAGTGTACTTAGGGGGTTTTCTAAATAATGAATATTTACAGAATCCATTTTTTTAAAAAGCATCCTGGTTTTTGTTTGGTTGTTTTCATCTTAAAAAGCTTGCTCTTGGGGTGAAAAGCTTCCCATGAGTGCCTACTGCTATAAAATAAATAGGAAGAGTGTAATATGAAGTATGGTGAGTTCTACTTTATACAGTTTTCAGTAAGGACTAAGCCTATTAAAATAAAGAGATTATATTTATATTTGGTATTCTTATTTCATGGAAATGAAACTTTGATTTCCTCTTCACTTTACTATCTCCTCTATACAGAAAATCAGACTGAGAACAAGAATTTGGAAATCTATGGCAGAATTTTATCTGTCCTTTAAACTTCGTAGCTTCCACTAATTGAAATGATCAGAATACTATACAGTACTCAGCCTGGAAGATAATCCATATTAACAGAAAACTACCCTATTCTGTGGTTTTTTTTTTTAATTTTTTATTTTTTATAAACATATATTTTTATCCCCAGGAGTACAGGTCTGTGAATCACCAGGTTTACACACTTCACAGCACTCACCAAAGCATATACCCTCCCCAATGTCCATAATCCCACCCCCTTTATTCTGTGGGTTTTAATATTTACAAAGATTATTAGGTTTTAAAACTTTGTCATGCCTGGAGTAATTATTTCCTTTTAAATATGGTTTTATTATATTCAGAATTAAAATGTTATTTAAAATATATCTTGGTATTATTAAAAACAAAACTACTTTTATTCTTAGAAACTTTCAAACAAAGTAATGAAATATTAATCACTTTGTTAAGGAAGAAAGATTCTGTGATAGAACCTATTTAAATGTTGTAGTTTTTTCTTCTTCTTTCTTTAAGACCACAAAAGTAAAGATTTGGCTCATCTCTGTCTCTCTAGATCTTTAGAAGCTTCACGCCTTGAAGAAATATATTACATCTTTTTTTTAAAGGACTTATTATAATCAAGGCAGTAGTTTATGGGAAAAGACAAATCTAAAAAGTCCTATTTCAAAATCTTGCTTCCCAAACTAGAGTAAAACAAGAGAGGATAGGATTGAAAGGAATTTGACTTGTAAGAAATGGCAGGAAGCTGAGAGCCCATAAGCAATTTTTTAATAAAATATTAATTTTTATTTTCAAAGTTAAGGTCAAAATATAAAAGCTAATAAAGAAATTAAAGACATCGAAAAGTATGAGTAAAAGAGTGGCAGGCACCTTTTATTGCCATCCTCCTAAATATGAGTTGCAGAAAAATTTGCAGTTTTCCTGCAGTTTTTTACATGCTAAATCATGTAAGACAAGACTTAGCCATTTATTCTGAGCCACATGACCTAGTTGAAAGCTGAGAGGTGTTAGATAGGTAGACAATGCAGAGAACACAATCAGAGAGATTGCATCTTCTTGCCACATTCCAGCTTATCAAACATAATTTCAGAAGTTTCTAGGTATATGTGAAACACCTTTTGAAGGAAGAGTTGGTCCATGTCTCTGAAGTCTCCTATCCTGTCTGTCCCACTAGGTGAAATGATCACATTATTGGCAGGGCCTTGATTTTCTCAGGTTTTTTCTTTCCCCAATGACAAATAGGCTTAATAACATGAGAATCCCCTATGCTTGATTATTACATTTTACATCTTTAAAGCTCCATATTCATGTTGCAAACACAATGAAATATCTCTGCAGTAAAGTAAAATGCTTCACAGCGCACATTGACTGTTCAAGAAACCAAACCATAAACCAGAAATTTCAAGGCAGTAAAACAATTTTTGAGGCAACCATTCCATTCAACTGAATGGTATGCATCTATTTCAGAGAGCAGCTCCTAAATTCAATGCCTTGCACAGAGAAGGTACAGCAATAACAAATTTTTGAATGAATGGTTGTTTATTTCATACATTTGGAAATAACAAGGTAGAATCAATAGTGTGCTGGAAAACCAGCTCTCTGAAGAAAAACAATAACAAACAAACAAACAAACAAAAAAACACAAAAGCTCCGGTTTTTGATGTTTTCCCGTTTCTGTGGTGTAAATACTCCCTCTATGGCCTGTTTCCAAGAACCAATGTGATGTCACTGAACACAGAGGAGGAAAGAGATATTCTGCACAGAATATTCTCTTGCAAACTGGTACAAACTAGCTCCAGGATTCTGCTGGTAAGTTACTTGGCTTGTTTTCATGTGATTTGGCAAAAGAAAATCATAGCACCAGATTTCCTTTGGTTAATTAGCTGACATGGTATTGACAAAAACTGGAGGATTCCTTTTTTTTTTCTTTCCTTTTCTTTTCTGTTTTTTTTTTTTTTTTTTTCTCGGTAATGATAACAAAGTGTTACTTTTTTTCTAGTGGGTTACCTGCAGGAAGTAGGTTGTAAGAATGCCTCCCCAGGAGTGTGTGTGCTTTTGATAGCAAATAAAAACCAGTGAAGTCCTTGTGAATTTTCCTGAAGTTGAAAAAGAAATCTCTTTAACAAGGGCCACCTACTTTGGGCCTGGGAGCTGTTCAGCAGGCCTTGAAGATCCTTATTCTTAGCCACTACAAGCTCAGCAACTGGATATGAAAGCCCTAGGCACAGCACTCTTTTAGCAACATGGTATATTAAGTCTTAAAATTTATAAAATCCTTCCAATCCCCAGGATGCCCAACTACTTTTGAACTCAAGAAATTTAGTACATGGATGTATTATAAAAAATCTTGAAGATAGTTTAACTACAGTTGAAACAATCACTCATTATAGAACTTCTATGGACCAAACCCTGTGCTGCCCATTTTTACACACACACACACACACACACACACACACACACTTGTATTTATATAAAATTTATATATTAAACATAAAAATAATAAATATAAATGCATATATTTTTACTTAATTCATGTGCCTTTACACTTTGTGGTAAAAACAGAAATTCTTCCACTTTATGAAGAGTGAAAATGGCATCCCACAGGTTATTAAAAATAATATTTTAATAACAATGACAGTCATCATCTGTTTCATATCTACTATGTCGTAGGCATTTCATATTTACCATTTTAATCAGTATTCTTCATGCTATTTATGCTCTATAGATGAGGTAAATGAAGCTGATACTGAGAAAAAGTTATGCATGAGATCAAGGGGTATTAAGTTAGGAAGAGTTGAATCATCACAAGTCCATATTTCTCTAAATCCATTGTTTGCCTTGTATTAATTCAGTCATCCCACATGTGTTTATTGAGTACCCACTGTGATTCAGGCACTGTTCTTGGCTTTGGGGATACAATAAAAAGCAAACACAAATTCCAGCTCTTCTTTATCCACATTTTAGTCAGCATAGACAGTCAACAAAGAAAGAAGTATAATAAAAATACTATCAAACGAGTATTATGCCAGATGGTGGTAGGCTCTATAGAAAACTATAAAGGAGGGAAGGAACAAATTATACTGGTGTGGGAGTGCCTTGCCATTTTAAATGGAGAATCAAGGGAAGGCATCACAAAGGAAGTAAGCAAAACCCAAAGGAGGTGAGAGACTGAAGCATGCAGATATCTGGGAGCACAGATGCTCAGGTGGAGGAAATGAGGGGAGAGGCCAGGAAGTGAGAGCATGCTTAGTGCATTTGGGGAACACCAAAAGCTACAGAACAGTGAAGCAGAGCAAGGGAGGGAGAAGGGATGGAACTGGGGTACTGCAAGTGGGGTATGTGGGTTAGGATGCTAGATTCCTCTGGCTTCTGTGGGGAGTATAGACTGAAGAGTGAGGAGTGGAGTGAGTGAGTGAGTGAGGAGAGAAGAAGAAAGAACAATTAGTAGGCTGTTGCAAAATTCATGCGAAAGATGATCGTTTCTTACAGCATGACGATAGAGGCACACGTGGTAAGAATTGGTTGGATTCTGAGTATGGCTGGAGTATATATAATTTTTGAGATGCTTCAAGGTAGGATGGGAAAGAGCAAAAGTAAGCATAATGCTAAAGTTTTTGGATGGGATAAATGGAAGTTTCAGTTTTCATTTATTGAAAATGGGCAGGGCCTTGGAAAGGGAGATTTGGGGTAGAAGATGAGCTTGTCTAAAATATGGTAAGTTTAAAATGGAGGGGAATGCAAGAATAAAATAATATCTAACTTCAAAGTATAATTATAAGTTTTATTAAGTTAATGTATATGAGAAGACTATCAATGTTGGTTAGCTCTTTTTTCTTCATCCTAGTCTCAGTAGGGTGGTATAATTGTGTCAAGACTAAGATTTAGAGAGTAGCTATAATAGAATCAGTAGACCATGGGTAACTTATTTCATATACAGAGGAACAGGGTTTTTTTGTTTTTGTTTTTGTTGTTTTGTTTTGTTTGTTTTTGTTTTGTTTTGTTTTTACTTTGGCTTAAAATCTCAGAACAGGCTGGTGTGTGCTTGCGGATACAGAGTTTCTCAGGCTAGAAGGAAGACTCAAGACAGAAGAAGATAGCATGGGGTTGGCCCTGTTGAAGTCATTTCCAAACATCTGGAGTTGTTAAGAAATTAAATGGAAGAATCTGGCAGCCTGCAGGAGAAAATAACACCAGGTATGAGCTATGCCGCTCTGGGTCAGCAGCTAACATCAGGTGCAGAGTTAAGGAAGTTCTACCTCAGACACAGTGTGACGTTGTCACCTGAAGATAGAAGGGGGTCATAAGAAGAAGATGGTGTGTCAGAGCAACATTCTCAGTGTGCTCACTGCCAGATGGAAGTTGTTATACAACCTCTTGACCAAGATGAGAGTGAGTGGACATTTCCTAAGGCAAGACTTCCAAGAGGTTCTTAGAAACACCATTGGGCATCTTCATGAAATATGTGAATTTTTGATTCAGAGAAAATTAGAAAGTATCTCCTCTACCCATTAATGAGGCCTAATTTTTCACGCATTGGTTGGGGATGCCAAAGGTTATTCCTGTTGTATGTCATAGAGGACAGCCATTTCTCCAAGCAACCCTGGTGTGGTAGATGGTGACCTGGCCATCTGGAGGCATAAGGGACCCCTGTGGGAATTTTGGTAGTTAAATCCCAATGTCACTTTTCCATGCTGAGCCATTATATGCTCCTTATATGCCATTCTGTGGTTTTCTTACACTTTAGAGATTTAGTTGGTTTTACTTTACTTTCTGAGATGTTGTTACCTATGTCTTTATCCTCATAATTCATCTTAAGATGGTAAAGTTTTCCTGACTCTAATTTTACTTACTCTTTCTGTAAAAAGGATTTAGTGCTCTTGTCTGAACTTCCCTTAACCATAAGCCATATTCCTTAGGCTGAGTGTCTTGGGCCCCTGCTATTAGTCTATCCTAGATACTTCCTTTCACACAACGCATAGAGACATGCTGGCAGCTGGCTGTTGAAATAGATGTCTTGTGGAAGAGTACCTCCTTCGCTTTACTAACACACCCTAGTTGAGTAGTGACTACCAGGTGTTGTTTACTATGTTTTATCTAGAGGCAGGGTCACCCTAGGCCCTACCAGGTTGCCCCATGGTCTAAGGGGTCCATGTTTTGCTGCTAATCCATGCTGAGGCACAGCAGATAAGGCACACTCTCCTTTTCTCACATCTGCTTTTTACTCATTTATGGCCCCTTGTCTCTATTTCTGCTTTCAGATATCAGCCTTTTCCTCAATATCTGGGGCAAATATCTTCCTAATGAAGCAACTCCGGATGTCCCCCTGTGGAATATGTGCTCCCTGGATTGTCACTGCGTTCTTGTAGACATGTCTTATAGCATCTTATATGTACCTCTTTATGTGTGTGTGTATGTTCTTCCCTTACTACTTGAAGATTAGCTCCTTCCTTACAGCCTGAACAATAAGCATCACTTAGCTCTCCAAAGCCTGGGAATCCCTAGGGCAGCTGAGAAAGTTAATGAGACCCATAGGCTGGGAGTCTGGGATGTATTAGGAAAGGCTTAAGAAAAATCTCCCTGTAGACAACTAGCTTTAATTATAATTGAGATTTAAATTCATTTCAGTAACATACATTCACTTAGGGTAATAGAGCTCAAGGTCGCGAATGTTATCGTAGATTACCAGGATGAAACAGGCAAGAGAAGAAAGGGCTGGTAAATATTAGCAGGCCATTAAAGCCATAAGTTTGATTTATTTTATTATTATGCTATTTGGATGAGTTGGGGTGTTGGGACTCTTTTTGCAAGACTGCCTTAGGACTTGAGGAAAAGTCTATGAGCCAAAGACTAAACCTTTCAACTTGTAGCAACTTGATAACATCTTATAATTAGCCATGGACTCCCTTCGCCTTTTAAAAAGTTACCTATTTAAAAAAATAAAAAATAAAAAATTATTGAGAATGAGATCAGATGAATCAAAAGAAATAGAATCCACATTTTGTTGCTAGCCATAAACATAAAAACAAAGCACTTATCTCTAAAGCAAACTCTGTCCAAATGCTGGTATAAACACCCTGTTTTTCAGACTTAATGGGAATGTTGTGTTTAACTCCACATATACAGTGCTAAGACTTAACTATTTGACTCAGGTGGTTTTTCACAGATCAGTTGAGAAAGCAACATACTTATTTAATAAAATCCAAAAGCCCTGAAAACAACTTTCTTTAATCTGTAATAAACTGAAACATATATATATATATATATATATATATATATATATATATATATATGAATTTGCAGTATCTTCAATCAAGCTCCTTTCAGCATAAGCCCATCAACAGATGAATGGATCAAGAAGATGTGGTATATATACACAATGGAATACTATGCAGCCATCAAAAGAAATGAAATCTTGCCATTTGCAACAACATGGATGGAACGAGAGCGTATCATGCTTAGCGAAATAAGTCAAGCAGAGAAAGACAACTATCATATGATCTCCCTGATATGAGGAAGTGGTGATGCAACATGGGGGCTTAAGTGGGTACGAGAAGAATCAATGAAAGAAGATGGGATTGGGAGGGAGACAAACCATAAGTGACTCTTAATCTCACAAAACAAACTGAGGGTTGCTGGGGGGAAGGGGGTTTGGGAGTAGGGGGGTGGGATTATGGACATTGGGGGGGGTATGTGCTTGGGTGAGTGCTGTGAAGTGTGTAAACCTGGCGATTCACAGACCTGTACCCCTGGGGATAAAAATATATGTTTATAAAATAAATAAATAAATAAATAAATAAAAATTTCAAAAAAAAAAAAAAAGACATAAACACAACTTCAGCGGCCCTTAGGTTGAAACCACTAAGAAAGAAGAATCATTATGGAAATTACACTCAGTTTGTACTGCTTTCCTGCAATTCCCCATCCTTTATTGTTAGTAAGCCTTGCTTTATTCTGAAAAGTTCCACTTCATACTAACACGGCTATTGACCATGAAATCCAGAAAAAAGAAGAAGGAGAAGAAGAAGAGGCCAGGGAGGGAAAGGGGGAGGTGGCAGGGAAGGAAGGGAGGGGCGGGGAGGAGGTGGAAGGGGAGGAAGAGGAGGAGAAGAAAAAGTCAACTGTGAGAAACAGAAGGTTTTCAAAGCACGCTGTGACCCAGCAAAATACTCTCCCCACATTGTATACAGAAAGGAATACAGGAACGTACATTCACAGGTGTCATTATTTACCCAAGTTTATAGCCAGTTCATTTAGTCAATGAAATGGGCTTTTAATTTATTCATGTCTCTATTTATTTAGTTAGTTTTTATAACCTCATTGATTTTTCTGCCTACAAAACACTGTTGTAAAGTCAAAATCAAAATTAAAAATTAAAATTAATAATTAAAATTAAAATTTAAAATTAAAAATCAAAACTAAATTTCCCCATAACTCCGTATTCCCCAAAGAACTTCCGTTATTTATCTCTTCCCTCTCCCCATTTTGTAGTAGAGGTAACTGGATCTCAGAACTGTGACTTGACTAAGACATTATTTAAATCAAAGCTTTTTACTGTAAAACCCATGATTGGGGTGTGTGTGTGTGTATGTGTGTGTTTATTCCTTTTGCATTCTATAAACATTTCATATTCAGTGGGAAAAGATAACTTTATCTTCTTCAGCACAAATATATTCTTTGGACCTGATCATTTATTCTTTTGTTTATCCACATATTCATTCTACCACTTATTGAATAATAAATATTAGTGAGGCTTAAATAAATACTAGAGAAATAAATGACTTAGGAAGAGGAGAAAAGAGATAAAGTGGTTGAGAAAGAGGAGCAAAGTCACCTCAACAAAGAGAAAGGGATTGCATTTCAATTAGAAAAGAAAAAGCTGAGTCTGGATTAAAACAGATTTCCATTCTATACGTTGTGCCCTTAAGAACTGCACAACGTGCTTCCTACCTCTGATGAGCTTGTTTAATCAGTATGTTTCCCTGAAAGTTTCCATTACTGAAGTATCTTCATTGCTGAGACCCTCCAGTGTTACAACACACTGGAGGGTGAAGTCAACACTGGCTAGATACACGTTATCCTGAGTGTTCCATTCAGAGATAAATAAGATAAAATCCCTGACTTTGTGATGGCCAAGTCCAGTAATGGGAACCCCTCCATGCACTTGTCTTGAGGTTTTATAACAGCTTCCTCAGATTATATAAGAGTTACAGGCACACTCATACTGTTGGGTATGCTCTCAATCGTATGTAAGGTTACATCTCAAATACAGACTGTCTTCCTGTCTATGTCCCCATTTCTGTGTTCCACCGCTGCCTTCCTTTCATCTTC
Organism: Mustela nigripes; assembly: GCF_022355385.1. Classification (NCBI taxonomy): domain Eukaryota; kingdom Metazoa; phylum Chordata; class Mammalia; order Carnivora; family Mustelidae; genus Mustela; species Mustela nigripes. The sequence continues at coordinate 60,193 of NW_026739448.1, forward strand.
ATTCCTCATAGCTTGAACTAATTCTGGTTCCTCCGAAATGTAGACCTACAGGTGCCGGTAGAAAAAGAAGAAAGGGAAGCATTGGAAGCATCAGGAAACAATCTCATTAGTCTCCTTTCTTCTTGACCCAGAAACATTTCAGAACTTTGGTTGAGTTCCCTGGATGGCACATGGTTTTCTGAATTATTTTGAATGTGTGCTTTTTGATATGTTCGTTTTACCAATTTAAGAATATGTCACCAGTCTGAGCGATCACAAAATATTTCACTTTGGAGTCTGAGCCAAGCCTTTTCAAAAATGAATACCTAATATTGAATTCATCCTCCAATACATAGTTGTATTTTTTTTTTGACTACAAATCCACTTAACAAATATTTTTCAAGAGGCATAAGGTGGTAGAGATAATTAAAAATAATTAAAATTAGAAGCTCTGGGGTACAGATCTAGAGCCATCACTTACTAACTGTGTAACTTTGGCCAAGTCACTTAGCTTCTTTGAACCTCAATTTGCCTTTTGATAAAATTATGTCAATCATATCTCCCTCAAGCGCTTGTCATGAACATTAAATAAAACAATATTTGAGGGATACCTGCATGGTTCAGTCGGCTAAGTGTCTGAATCTTGGTTTCAGCTCAGGTCATGATCCCAGGGTCATAAGATTGAGCCCCACATCAGGCTCCTTGCTCAGTGTGTGGAGTCTGCTTGAGATTCTTTCCCCTTCCCTCTCCCACCTGCTCTGCTCTACCCACTCTCATTCTTTCTCACAAATAGATACATAAATAAAATCTTTATAAAAATATTTAGTAACAGGTATGGTTAGTAGTTCTGGGTTAAGTACCAGTTGTAAATTAATATAATAAGATATCACATTCTATATTTGCCAATAAGCTCATTATAGGGCTCCCAAAACTCAAAGAAATTATTTTGGGGGGCAAATATGCTTTACCTGGATGACATAATTGGCAAACAATGCAAGACCAATGTGGTCAAGTGATTCCATGCTAGTTAAATTCAGATCCCAGACGATAGTTTTGAAATGCTATTCCAAGTGGATATTTTTCTTACTCTACTTTACCAATGGTACATGGTTATAGTCTTTTTTTTAGTTATGTTCAGTTAGCCAACATATAGTACATCATTAGTTTTTGATGTCGTGATCAGTGATTCATTAGTTGCATATAACACCCAGGGCTCATCATAACAAGTGCCTTCCTTAATACCCGTCACCCAGTTGATCCATCCCACACCCCCTTCTGTAACCCTCAGTTTATTTCCCAGAGTCCAGAGTCTCTCATGCTTTGTCTCCCTCTCTGATTTTTTTTTGAAGATTATTTATTTATTTGTCAAAGAAAGAGAGAGAGAGAGAGAAAGCACAAGCAGAGGGGAGCAGTGGGCAGAGGAAGAAGCAGGCTCACTGCTGAGCAAGGAGGCCCATGCAGGACTGGATCCCCTGGGATTATGACCTGAGCCAAAGGCTGACACATAACTGACTGAGCCCACCCAGACATCCCTCCCTCTCATATTTCTTAGTGTAATAATCCTACAATCCATTTTGTGTTAAGAAAAAGTCGGGATGGATAGACGGGGGAGAGAAAGAGGAGTCTAAAATGAAGCCTTCCGAACGCAAATAACTCAAGTGGTATTAGGGGAAAGTGCAGCAGAACAAAAGTTCCCAGGGTAAAGCTGTGCAGCCATATGTCTGTCACAATATTGAGCTGTCACATACTGAGATTGCTAGTGTGACATCTTCATCAGTTTCCACGGACTCCAGCCAAAAACAACTCCAGCAATTGCAAGGGCACCGCCCTCGCTCCGCCCACCTTCTCCCCGGCAGCTTCAGAAAATCTGTGTTCTGTGCTCTGGACACATCTCCAGAGTGATTTCACTGTTGTGGGCATCAGCCAACGTTTGGCACACACAAAAAAAACCCAATCAGCTTCATCTCCATTTTTAACTGTGCTAAGATCCCGGAAAAGAGCATCAGATAGGCAGAAGATAGAGTCCAGCTCATTTCACAGAGTGAAAACCAATGCTGCTTTCTCCCTGCAGCAGAAGTACACATCAGGCATTCAGGAGATGGATTAGGGAAGTCAGAAAACTCGCCCATTATTCTCTAGAGAAAGCATAGTAAATTCTTTTCTCTCCTTTTAAATGGCTTATATTTATTTTTTTATATCATTATTATTTCACATAGAGACATTACTCACAGAAATGGAATTTCTTTTAAATTTCTCTGTTTCAAGATGCACAGAAACTGTGCCCCCAAGGAAAATAAGCGTATTCATGAGTGGGCTATGAAAGTATAAAGCACATTTTATATCATAAAAATCTCTGTCTCTTACAAAGTAAAGTAGCTTGGAATTGTGGGAGGCTGTTGGGAATGTTAAGATTATGGATGCTTTGGTCATTGTAGCCAGAGCTCACTTTAGATTTTGAAAGGCAAGCAGCCAAAGAACTGAGTTTGGTTGTATTTTGGTGAGAGTAATAATTGGAGGCTCTGCTTGTAGTTTAATACATTGAAATATTGTTATACAGCAGCTCTGAAGCTCAGAAATTCCAGTTTCACCACTTGTGTATTGTGTGATCAGAGACAATTGCTTTAACCTTTCCAAGATTTAGTGTTCTGAACTAGCATAATCATCATTAGGAACGGTGTGGTAATGCAAAAACATACTTGTTACAGCATTGTTCTGACTGCATAAAGCAACTCTATGAAATGTTTAGCTCGATGCTTGCGATATAATAATGTCATGATGAGCAGTAGTTAGTGGCAAAAGTGGCAGTAATAGGAACGTGACTATGAGTAAAACAAATACAAAAAGCAAGGAGAAAGGGGCACCTGGGTGGCTCAGTTGGCTGAAAGCAAGGTGATGTATGAAAGTTCTGGATCTCCACATCATATCTGATCTTAGTGGAATTCTCCCACCATTGTGATTCTTATACTTCTCCTTCTTGGAAAAATATTCATGAGATTTTCTTACCTATGGTTTTGACTTTGTCCAAATGTAAGTACTTTCATAAGAATGCATCATAAAATTCAAAAAGTCTACATCCAGAGGTTAAAAAAAAAAAGTACAATGAAACCTTGTCTCAAAATCATACATTTTGGTAAAATCATACATATTGGTGATTTCAGTATTGAAAAAAATTCTAGAGGGGATACCTAATTTGTTATCTGGTATATTCGCATCAATTATACTAACTACAATTATAAATATGCTCCACATGTATATTTATCTATCTCTATGGATGGTCATAGAGACTTTATCTCTAAAGAAACCAATGAAGATGTTTGTATAAAATAGAATTAAAAGTAGAAGTGCCATACTATTAACCTCTAAAATCAAACTGCTATGAGCAGTGACGATTCAGCTGACAGGAAAATGATCAATGAGGTCAATACCATTCCATTTTTATGTGGGTGAGAAATCTGTACTCTGTCAAATCTCTGTATTCAGTATTCTCAATTGGAGATGTAGTGACACAGGTGGGGGACTTAACAAGTAAGTGTGTATGACTGAGAGTGAGTCTGTTTCTGTTACTAGCAAGTATAGTTCCTGAAGTGCATGTCTTTGGTGTCTAACATTCTCTTCCTTTATGTAAGTTTCTCCAGCAAAGAGAAATGTAGGTTATTTTCTCCTTCATTTGGGGAAAACAAGCATAGAATTACGTAGGGAATGTGGAAAAGTGCCTGCCTTGTAAAAGCCACACTAAATGAAAAATCCAGCCTGAACAATTATGGTATATTTGGTCAAGGACATCAGAATCTCTTTCTATAAGCACTTGGTTGGAATGTTCACAAAATAGTATTTGTGAGGAAAGGGAATAGCTACCAAAAGCAATTTATTATCAAGGAAGTAAATGATCAACTGTCAATAACAATGTTTAAATGACTATTACAAGCACCACACCAAAATCAGAACTGATTTTCACAGTCTTATAAGAATGTATTTTCTAAAGTTAACAATCAAGGGCAAAGATGGTTTTAGAATAATTTGCTAAAAGGTATCTTACAACTTAGTCAAAAAATGAGAATTCAGATTTTTTTTGTTTGCTTGCATTCTTACCATAATAGGCCAAAGTTTTAGATAACAAGTGTAATAAAAGTGGAATTTCAAAAAAAGAGGTGGAATTTCATATCAATTGAGAAAATACATGTTTTTCTACTTCATATGAGCATACTTAAGTATAAGAAAATTAACCATTGCATTAAAGACTTAAATTTTCAGCCTCCATCAGATTGATGGAAGCACCTCAGTTTCTTCCAAAAATCCCCTAACTTCTGATTAAAGTGAGATTTTTTTTTTTCTTACTAGAGATCTGGAAAATAGCAATAAAAATATATCAGCTTTGCAAAGACTTCTGAAATTGTCAGGTGTCTTTCCTACTAGTTAGATCCATAATGTGTTGCTGAAAGTATGTGAAGCCAATACTTGACAATTTGCATTAACATGTTTGCAAATATTGACTAGCAATATCACTCTGAGTTGGGTGGTATCATTAACCCTAATTTATACGTATAAAAAAAAATCAACTCTGCTAAAGTGATTTTCCTGTGAGTCTTATATATTAAAAAAGAAGAAGAAGAAGAAGAAGAAGAAGAAGAAGAAGAA
>NW_026739448.1:64906-67823 GCF_022355385.1 Mustela nigripes
AAAGAAAAGAAAAGAAAAGAAAAGAAAAGAAAAGAAAAGAAAAGAAAAGAAAAGAAAAGAAAAGAAAAAGCTGAGTTAGGTTTTAATTTCTGGTCTTTTTTACTCCATGTCCTATGATCTTTCCTAATATCACATAGTGACTTTTACATGGTTATGGTAAAACTAGCCCTCAGTTAAAAGTCACTTTCAATTTTAAAATCTTGCATTTATGATTTTCAAGTGTCATTATGTCCATTGACATATTTGATACTCAAATCATCTTGGTTAGGTTTGGAAACTCTTTTGTATATGTCAAAAAGTTAAGATATAATAAGACAACAAATAGCTCCTAGTAACCAATTTGGGACATCGCTATGAAGAATGTGACTCTATGTTCAATGCTGCTTCTGTGAAATGAAATAACACCAACATCTTTTGTAGGAGGAATACTTGACTATAGTGACGAAATCCTAGAAAAGAATTTGAATTTAGAGAAATATTTCTTCCTGTTTGAGTTTCTTAGCATCTAAGGGCTCAACTGGAAGAACAGGGCCAGAGAAGAAATTGTATTCTCTTGACTATATGCTCTCCCCAAGGAGGTAATCACGGGCGGACTAATCAATCATAAACACCAAAGGGGCAGACTTGATGCACTGTCTGGAAGGATGTCTCAGTATCAGAGTGCAATTTCCTCTCTAGGCAAATGTAGCCCATAATATATTTTAACCCTGCACAGCTTAGCCTGAATACTATTCCCTAATATGAAACCCTTTATAACTTATATTTTACAGGGGTGCCCGGGTGGCTCATTGGGTTAAACTTCTTACTTCAGCTCATGTCATGATCTCAGGGTCCTGGGATCGAGCCTCGCACGGGGCTCTCTGCTCAGCAGGGAGCCTGATTCCCCCCAACCCCTCTCTCTGCCTGCCTCTCTGCCTCTTTGTGATCTCTGTCTGTCAAATAAATAAGTGTAATCTTTAAAAAAAATTCTATTTTACAAAATGAGACATACTTAAGATTCACTTCATTCCAAAGTCAGACACTCAATTTTCAGTGCTTGATAAATGCATACTGAAGACATTCAGCTGTGGACTTCCATAATTTACAGTTTTGAAAATCACAGTCTATGTCTTAATATTAAGCTATTTACTCTGACTTATTTCATTAATGATGTCTATCTCTCTGTCTTCCTCCTCACCACCATCTCAAGGGAAACACGCCTTGATGTTTTGTTTTGTTTTTTTTTTTTACTTTGTACTTTACCAACTTTATTAAATAAAGAGCATTGCTAACTTTCATTATCTTATATACAATATTAAACTATGTCTTCCTATATGCATTTTGTGTGTGTGTACAAAGGATAGGTGAAAAGTGAACTTTAAAAAAAAATTCAACCTTCAGTACAGAGACCTAATAAGAACTTGGCATACTTTTAAGTACTTATCATTTTAAGCTTGACATTTTGTGTTATTGTAGGTATTCTTTATAAGATCAAATGCAATCCTGGGGCACCTGGGTGGCTCAGTGGGTTAAGCCTCTGCCTTTAGCTCAGGTCATGATCTTAGGGTCCTGGGATCGAGCCCCGCATCGGGCTCTCTGCTTGGCGGGGAGCCTGCTTCCTCCTCTCTCTCCCTCTGCTTGCCTCTCTGCCTTGTGATCTCTCTCTGTCAAATAAATAAAATCTTAAAAAAAAAAATGTAATCCTAAATGTGATGTTTACATTTGGTCAGTGATTTGCTGACCTTTCTTAGAACATGGCAAAAGAAAGCAGTAGAGCTGATAGGTTAAAAACAAACAAACAAACAAAAACTGTGAATTACATGTAGGATGTAGTAGAGTGTCAGACCTCAGAGGCTTAAATGAAACCAGGGAAGATATGGAATTGATAAAGGAGGGCAAACTATTCTTCTCACATGAAGAAGAAATTAGAAGAAACTACATCTAGTTTGTCTTTTGTGAATTGGGGGGATTTATCCCTCATGCTTCTGTGGCTCCTTTTGTTTTTTTTTTCTTTGAATTAGGCTCCATGTCCAGTGTAGAGCCCAACATGGGCCTTGAACTCATGACCCTGAGCTCAAGACCTGACCTGACCTTAGATCAGGAGTCAGACACTTAACCAACTAAGCCACCCGGGCACCCCCGATGTGGCTCTTAAATGGAGAGGACCTGCACTGGGTTCGGGTAGAAAGAATACGTCCTGAGAATTGCTATGATTTAAACAATGATTTTTATACATATAAGAAACAAGAGGAAGATTAGAAACAAGAGAAAGGATTAGTGTATGTGGAGTTGGATGGTGCAGACTATGTGCAGAACTTCACAAGAGCTGGGCAAATGCATTAGGAGCCAATTCTTAGAATTTTATTCTTATAAGGTACTTGATGCATGGTGTGGTGACTGGGGAACATGATAAAGGGATTGCACAGTGATGGCGGGGAAGAGAATCCATCCATCTATCTTTTTTTTAAATTTTTAGTTTTTTTATTGGCATATAATGTCTTATTAGCCCCAGGGGTGTAGGTCTATGAATCGTCAGGTTTATACACTTCATAGTACATACCTTCCCCAATGTCCATAACCCCACCACCCTCTCCCTACCCTGCCCCCGGCAACCCTCAGTTTGTTTTGTGAGATTAAGAGTCTCTGATGGTTTGTCTCCCTCTCCGTCCCATCTTGTTTCATTTATTCTTTTCCTAACCCCCAAACTCCCCACATTGCCTCTCCACTTCCTCATATCAGCGAGGTCATATGATAATTGTCTTTCTCTTATTGACTTATTTCACTCAGCAGAATACCCTCTAGTTCCATCCATGTCATTGCAAATGGCAAGATTTCATTTCTTTTGATGGCTGCATAGTATTCCATTGTGGGGAGATATACACACACGTGCACACACACACACACACACACACACACACACACACACCACTCTTCTTTA
>NW_026739449.1:0-2916 GCF_022355385.1 Mustela nigripes
TAAAGAAGAGTGGTGTGTGTGTGTGTGTGTGTGTGTGTGTGTGTGTGCACGTGTGTGTATATCTCCCCACAATGGAATACTATGCAGCCATCAAAAGAAATGAAATCTTGCCATTTGCAATGACATGGATGGAACTAGAGGGTATTCTGCTGAGTGAAATAAGTCAATAAGAGAAAGACAATTATCATATGACCTCGCTGATATGAGGAAGTGGAGAGGCAATGTGGGGAGTTTGGGGGTTAGGAAAAGAATAAATGAAACAAGATGGGACGGAGAGGGAGACAAACCATCAGAGACTCTTAATCTCACAAAACAAACTGAGGGTTGCCGGGGGCAGGGTAGGGAGAGGGTGGTGGGGTTATGGACATTGGGGAAGGTATGTACTATGAAGTGTATAAACCTGACGATTCATAGACCTACACCCCTGGGGCTAATAAGACATTATATGCCAATAAAAAAACTAAAAATTTAAAAAAAAGATAGATGGATGGATTCTCTTCCCCGCCATCACTGTGCAATCCCTTTATCATGTTCCCCAGTCACCACACCATGCATCAAGTACCTTATAAGAATAAAATTCTAAGAATTGGCTCCTAATGCATTTGCCCAGCTCTTGTGAAGTTCTGCACATAGTCTGCACCATCCAACTCCACATACACTAATCCTTTCTCTTGTTTCTAATCTTCCTCTTGTTTCTTATATGTATAAAAATCATTGTTTAAATCATAGCAATTCTCAGGACGTATTCTTTCTACCCGAACCCAGTGCAGGTCCTCTCCATTTAAGAGCCACATCGGGGGTGCCCGGGTGGCTTAGTTGGTTAAGTGTCTGACTCCTGATCTAAGGTCAGGTCAGGTCTTGAGCTCAGGGTCATGAGTTCAAGGCCCATGTTGGGCTCTACACTGGACATGGAGCCTAATTCAAAGAAAAAAAAAACAAAAGGAGCCACAGAAGCATGAGGGATAAATCCCCCCAATTCACAAAAGACAAACTAGATGTAGTTTCTTCTAATTTCTTCTTCATGTGAGAAGAATAGTTTGCCCTCCTTTATCAATTCCATATCTTCCCTGGTTTCATTTAAGCCTCTGAGGTCTGACACTCTACTACATCCTACATGTAATTCACAGTTTTTGTTTGTTTGTTTGTTTTTAACCTATCAGCTCTACTGCTTTCTTTTGCCATGTTCTAAGAAAGGTCAGCAAATCACTGACCAAATGTAAACATCACATTTAGGATTACATTTTTTTTTTTAAGATTTTATTTATTTGACAGAGAGAGATCACAAGGCAGAGAGGCAAGCAGAGGGAGAGAGAGGAGGAAGCAGGCTCCCCGCCAAGCAGAGAGCCCGATGCGGGGCTCGATCCCAGGACCCTAAGATCATGACCTGAGCTAAAGGCAGAGGCTTAACCCACTGAGCCACCCAGGTGCCCCAGGATTGCATTTGATCTTATAAAGAATACCTACAATAACACAAAATGTCAAGCTTAAAATGATAAGTACTTAAAAGTATGCCAAGTTCTTATTAGGTCTCTGTACTGAAGGTTGAATTTTTTTTTAAAGTTCACTTTTCACCTATCCTTTGTACACACACACAAAATGCATATAGGAAGACATAGTTTAATATTGTATATAAGATAATGAAAGTTAGCAATGCTCTTTATTTAATAAAGTTGGTAAAGTACAAAGTAAAAAAAAAAAAACAAAACAAAACATCAAGGCGTGTTTCCCTTGAGATGGTGGTGAGGAGGAAGACAGAGAGATAGACATCATTAATGAAATAAGTCAGAGTAAATAGCTTAATATTAAGACATAGACTGTGATTTTCAAAACTGTAAATTATGGAAGTCCACAGCTGAATGTCTTCAGTATGCATTTATCAAGCACTGAAAATTGAGTGTCTGACTTTGGAATGAAGTGAATCTTAAGTATGTCTCATTTTGTAAAATAGAATTTTTTTTAAAGATTACACTTATTTATTTGACAGACAGAGATCACAAAGAGGCAGAGAGGCAGGCAGAGAGAGGGGTTGGGGGGAATCAGGCTCCCTGCTGAGCAGAGAGCCCCGTGCGAGGCTCGATCCCAGGACCCTGAGATCATGACATGAGCTGAAGTAAGAAGTTTAACCCAATGAGCCACCCGGGCACCCCTGTAAAATATAAGTTATAAAGGGTTTCATATTAGGGAATAGTATTCAGGCTAAGCTGTGCAGGGTTAAAATATATTATGGGCTACATTTGCCTAGAGAGGAAATTGCACTCTGATACTGAGACATCCTTCCAGACAGTGCATCAAGTCTGCCCCTTTGGTGTTTATGATTGATTAGTCCGCCCGTGATTACCTCCTTGGGGAGAGCATATAGTCAAGAGAATACAATTTCTTCTCTGGCCCTGTTCTTCCAGTTGAGCCCTTAGATGCTAAGAAACTCAAACAGGAAGAAATATTTCTCTAAATTCAAATTCTTTTCTAGGATTTCGTCACTATAGTCAAGTATTCCTCCTACAAAAGATGTTGGTGTTATTTCATTTCACAGAAGCAGCATTGAACATAGAGTCACATTCTTCATAGCGATGTCCCAAATTGGTTACTAGGAGCTATTTGTTGTCTTATTATATCTTAACTTTTTGACATATACAAAAGAGTTTCCAAACCTAACCAAGATGATTTGAGTATCAAATATGTCAATGGACATAATGACACTTGAAAATCATAAATGCAAGATTTTAAAATTGAAAGTGACTTTTAACTGAGGGCTAGTTTTACCATAACCATGTAAAAGTCACTATGTGATATTAGGAAAGATCATAGGACATGGAGTAAAAAAGACCAGAAATTAAAACCTAACTCAGCTTTTTCTTTTCTTTTCTTTTCTTTTCTTTTCTTTTCTTTTCTTTTCTTTTCTTTTCTTTTCTTTTCTTT
>NW_026739449.1:3016-67811 GCF_022355385.1 Mustela nigripes
TTCTTCTTCTTCTTCTTCTTCTTCTTCTTCTTCTTCTTTTTTAATATATAAGACTCACAGGAAAATCACTTTAGCAGAGTTGATTTTTTTTTATACGTATAAATTAGGGTTAATGATACCACCCAACTCAGAGTGATATTGCTAGTCAATATTTGCAAACATGTTAATGCAAATTGTCAAGTATTGGCTTCACATACTTTCAGCAACACATTATGGATCTAACTAGTAGGAAAGACACCTGACAATTTCAGAAGTCTTTGCAAAGCTGATATATTTTTATTGCTATTTTCCAGATCTCTAGTAAGAAAAAAAAAAATCTCACTTTAATCAGAAGTTAGGGGATTTTTGGAAGAAACTGAGGTGCTTCCATCAATCTGATGGAGGCTGAAAATTTAAGTCTTTAATGCAATGGTTAATTTTCTTATACTTAAGTATGCTCATATGAAGTAGAAAAACATGTATTTTCTCAATTGATATGAAATTCCACCTCTTTTTTTGAAATTCCACTTTTATTACACTTGTTATCTAAAACTTTGGCCTATTATGGTAAGAATGCAAGCAAACAAAAAAAATCTGAATTCTCATTTTTTGACTAAGTTGTAAGATACCTTTTAGCAAATTATTCTAAAACCATCTTTGCCCTTGATTGTTAACTTTAGAAAATACATTCTTATAAGACTGTGAAAATCAGTTCTGATTTTGGTGTGGTGCTTGTAATAGTCATTTAAACATTGTTATTGACAGTTGATCATTTACTTCCTTGATAATAAATTGCTTTTGGTAGCTATTCCCTTTCCTCACAAATACTATTTTGTGAACATTCCAACCAAGTGCTTATAGAAAGAGATTCTGATGTCCTTGACCAAATATACCATAATTGTTCAGGCTGGATTTTTCATTTAGTGTGGCTTTTACAAGGCAGGCACTTTTCCACATTCCCTACGTAATTCTATGCTTGTTTTCCCCAAATGAAGGAGAAAATAACCTACATTTCTCTTTGCTGGAGAAACTTACATAAAGGAAGAGAATGTTAGACACCAAAGACATGCACTTCAGGAACTATACTTGCTAGTAACAGAAACAGACTCACTCTCAGTCATACACACTTACTTGTTAAGTCCCCCACCTGTGTCACTACATCTCCAATTGAGAATACTGAATACAGAGATTTGACAGAGTACAGATTTCTCACCCACATAAAAATGGAATGGTATTGACCTCATTGATCATTTTCCTGTCAGCTGAATCGTCACTGCTCATAGCAGTTTGATTTTAGAGGTTAATAGTATGGCACTTCTACTTTTAATTCTATTTTATACAAACATCTTCATTGGTTTCTTTAGAGATAAAGTCTCTATGACCATCCATAGAGATAGATAAATATACATGTGGAGCATATTTATAATTGTAGTTAGTATAATTGATGCGAATATACCAGATAACAAATTAGGTATCCCCTCTAGAATTTTTTTCAATACTGAAATCACCAATATGTATGATTTTACCAAAATGTATGATTTTGAGACAAGGTTTCATTGTACTTTTTTTTTTTAACCTCTGGATGTAGACTTTTTGAATTTTATGATGCATTCTTATGAAAGTACTTACATTTGGACAAAGTCAAAACCATAGGTAAGAAAATCTCATGAATATTTTTCCAAGAAGGAGAAGTATAAGAATCACAATGGTGGGAGAATTCCACTAAGATCAGATATGATGTGGAGATCCAGAACTTTCATACATCACCTTGCTTTCAGCCAACTGAGCCACCCAGGTGCCCCTTTCTCCTTGCTTTTTGTATTTGTTTTACTCATAGTCACGTTCCTATTACTGCCACTTTTGCCACTAACTACTGCTCATCATGACATTATTATATCGCAAGCATCGAGCTAAACATTTCATAGAGTTGCTTTATGCAGTCAGAACAATGCTGTAACAAGTATGTTTTTGCATTACCACACCGTTCCTAATGATGATTATGCTAGTTCAGAACACTAAATCTTGGAAAGGTTAAAGCAATTGTCTCTGATCACACAATACACAAGTGGTGAAACTGGAATTTCTGAGCTTCAGAGCTGCTGTATAACAATATTTCAATGTATTAAACTACAAGCAGAGCCTCCAATTATTACTCTCACCAAAATACAACCAAACTCAGTTCTTTGGCTGCTTGCCTTTCAAAATCTAAAGTGAGCTCTGGCTACAATGACCAAAGCATCCATAATCTTAACATTCCCAACAGCCTCCCACAATTCCAAGCTACTTTACTTTGTAAGAGACAGAGATTTTTATGATATAAAATGTGCTTTATACTTTCATAGCCCACTCATGAATACGCTTATTTTCCTTGGGGGCACAGTTTCTGTGCATCTTGAAACAGAGAAATTTAAAAGAAATTCCATTTCTGTGAGTAATGTCTCTATGTGAAATAATAATGATATAAAAAAATAAATATAAGCCATTTAAAAGGAGAGAAAAGAATTTACTATGCTTTCTCTAGAGAATAATGGGCGAGTTTTCTGACTTCCCTAATCCATCTCCTGAATGCCTGATGTGTACTTCTGCTGCAGGGAGAAAGCAGCATTGGTTTTCACTCTGTGAAATGAGCTGGACTCTATCTTCTGCCTATCTGATGCTCTTTTCCGGGATCTTAGCACAGTTAAAAATGGAGATGAAGCTGATTGGGTTTTTTTTGTGTGTGCCAAACGTTGGCTGATGCCCACAACAGTGAAATCACTCTGGAGATGTGTCCAGAGCACAGAACACAGATTTTCTGAAGCTGCCGGGGAGAAGGTGGGCGGAGCGAGGGCGGTGCCCTTGCAATTGCTGGAGTTGTTTTTGGCTGGAGTCCGTGGAAACTGATGAAGATGTCACACTAGCAATCTCAGTATGTGACAGCTCAATATTGTGACAGACATATGGCTGCACAGCTTTACCCTGGGAACTTTTGTTCTGCTGCACTTTCCCCTAATACCACTTGAGTTATTTGCGTTCGGAAGGCTTCATTTTAGACTCCTCTTTCTCTCCCCCGTCTATCCATCCCGACTTTTTCTTAACACAAAATGGATTGTAGGATTATTACACTAAGAAATATGAGAGGGAGGGATGTCTGGGTGGGCTCAGTCAGTTATGTGTCAGCCTTTGGCTCAGGTCATAATCCCAGGGGATCCAGTCCTGCATGGGCCTCCTTGCTCAGCAGTGAGCCTGCTTCTTCCTCTGCCCACTGCTCCCCTCTGCTTGTGCTTTCTCTCTCTCTCTCTCTTTCTTTGACAAATAAATAAATAATCTTCAAAAAAAAATCAGAGAGGGAGACAAAGCATGAGAGACTCTGGACTCTGGGAAATAAACTGAGGGTTACAGAAGGGGGTGTGGGATGGATCAACTGGGTGACGGGTATTAAGGAAGGCACTTGTTATGATGAGCCCTGGGTGTTATATGCAACTAATGAATCACTGATCACGACATCAAAAACTAATGATGTACTATATGTTGGCTAACTGAACATAACTAAAAAAAAGACTATAACCATGTACCATTGGTAAAGTAGAGTAAGAAAAATATCCACTTGGAATAGCATTTCAAAACTATCGTCTGGGATCTGAATTTAACTAGCATGGAATCACTTGACCACATTGGTCTTGCATTGTTTGCCAATTATGTCATCCAGGTAAAGCATATTTGCCCCCCAAAATAATTTCTTTGAGTTTTGGGAGCCCTATAATGAGCTTATTGGCAAATATAGAATGTGATATCTTATTATATTAATTTACAACTGGTACTTAACCCAGAACTACTAACCATACCTGTTACTAAATATTTTTATAAAGATTTTATTTATGTATCTATTTGTGAGAAAGAATGAGAGTGGGTAGAGCAGAGCAGGTGGGAGAGGGAAGGGGAAAGAATCTCAAGCAGACTCCACACACTGAGCAAGGAGCCTGATGTGGGGCTCAATCTTATGACCCTGGGATCATGACCTGAGCTGAAACCAAGATTCAGACACTTAGCCGACTGAACCATGCAGGTATCCCTCAAATATTGTTTTATTTAATGTTCATGACAAGCGCTTGAGGGAGATATGATTGACATAATTTTATCAAAAGGCAAATTGAGGTTCAAAGAAGCTAAGTGACTTGGCCAAAGTTACACAGTTAGTAAGTGATGGCTCTAGATCTGTACCCCAGAGCTTCTAATTTTAATTATTTTTAATTATCTCTACCACCTTATGCCTCTTGAAAAATATTTGTTAAGTGGATTTGTAGTCAAAAAAAAAATACAACTATGTATTGGAGGATGAATTCAATATTAGGTATTCATTTTTGAAAAGGCTTGGCTCAGACTCCAAAGTGAAATATTTTGTGATCGCTCAGACTGGTGACATATTCTTAAATTGGTAAAACGAACATATCAAAAAGCACACATTCAAAATAATTCAGAAAACCATGTGCCATCCAGGGAACTCAACCAAAGTTCTGAAATGTTTCTGGGTCAAGAAGAAAGGAGACTAATGAGATTGTTTCCTGATGCTTCCAATGCTTCCCTTTCTTCTTTTTCTACCGGCACCTGTAGGTCTACATTTCGGAGGAACCAGAATTAGTTCAAGCTATGAGGAATGAAGATGAAAGGAAGGCAGCGGTGGAACACAGAAATGGGGACATAGACAGGAAGACAGTCTGTATTTGAGATGTAACCTTACATACGATTGAGAGCATACCCAACAGTATGAGTGTGCCTGTAACTCTTATATAATCTGAGGAAGCTGTTATAAAACCTCAAGACAAGTGCATGGAGGGGTTCCCATTACTGGACTTGGCCATCACAAAGTCAGGGATTTTATCTTATTTATCTCTGAATGGAACACTCAGGATAACGTGTATCTAGCCAGTGTTGACTTCACCCTCCAGTGTGTTGTAACACTGGAGGGTCTCAGCAATGAAGATACTTCAGTAATGGAAACTTTCAGGGAAACATACTGATTAAACAAGCTCATCAGAGGTAGGAAGCACGTTGTGCAGTTCTTAAGGGCACAACGTATAGAATGGAAATCTGTTTTAATCCAGACTCAGCTTTTTCTTTTCTAATTGAAATGCAATCCCTTTCTCTTTGTTGAGGTGACTTTGCTCCTCTTTCTCAACCACTTTATCTCTTTTCTCCTCTTCCTAAGTCATTTATTTCTCTAGTATTTATTTAAGCCTCACTAATATTTATTATTCAATAAGTGGTAGAATGAATATGTGGATAAACAAAAGAATAAATGATCAGGTCCAAAGAATATATTTGTGCTGAAGAAGATAAAGTTATCTTTTCCCACTGAATATGAAATGTTTATAGAATGCAAAAGGAATAAACACACACATACACACACACACACCCCAATCATGGGTTTTACAGTAAAAAGCTTTGATTTAAATAATGTCTTAGTCAAGTCACAGTTCTGAGATCCAGTTACCTCTACTACAAAATGGGGAGAGGGAAGAGATAAATAACGGAAGTTCTTTGGGGAATACGGAGTTATGGGGAAATTTAGTTTTGATTTTTAATTTTAAATTTTAATTTTAATTATTAATTTTAATTTTTAATTTTGATTTTGACTTTACAACAGTGTTTTGTAGGCAGAAAAATCAATGAGGTTATAAAAACTAACTAAATAAATAGAGACATGAATAAATTAAAAGCCCATTTCATTGACTAAATGAACTGGCTATAAACTTGGGTAAATAATGACACCTGTGAATGTACGTTCCTGTATTCCTTTCTGTATACAATGTGGGGAGAGTATTTTGCTGGGTCACAGCGTGCTTTGAAAACCTTCTGTTTCTCACAGTTGACTTTTTCTTCTCCTCCTCTTCCTCCCCTTCCACCTCCTCCCCGCCCCTCCCTTCCTTCCCTGCCACCTCCCCCTTTCCCTCCCTGGCCTCTTCTTCTTCTCCTTCTTCTTTTTTCTGGATTTCATGGTCAATAGCCGTGTTAGTATGAAGTGGAACTTTTCAGAATAAAGCAAGGCTTACTAACAATAAAGGATGGGGAATTGCAGGAAAGCAGTACAAACTGAGTGTAATTTCCATAATGATTCTTCTTTCTTAGTGGTTTCAACCTAAGGGCCGCTGAAGTTGTGTTTATGTCTTTTTTTTTTTTTTTGAAATTTTTATTTATTTATTTATTTATTTATTTTATAAACATATATTTTTATCCCCAGGGGTACAGGTCTGTGAATCGCCAGGTTTACACACTTCACAGCACTCACCCAAGCACATACCCCCCCCCAATGTCCATAATCCCACCCCCCTACTCCCAAACCCCCTTCCCCCCAGCAACCCTCAGTTTGTTTTGTGAGATTAAGAGTCACTTATGGTTTGTCTCCCTCCCAATCCCATCTTCTTTCATTGATTCTTCTCGTACCCACTTAAGCCCCCATGTTGCATCACCACTTCCTCATATCAGGGAGATCATATGATAGTTGTCTTTCTCTGCTTGACTTATTTCGCTAAGCATGATACGCTCTCGTTCCATCCATGTTGTTGCAAATGGCAAGATTTCATTTCTTTTGATGGCTGCATAGTATTCCATTGTGTATATATACCACATCTTCTTGATCCATTCATCTGTTGATGGGCTTATGCTGAAAGGAGCTTGATTGAAGATACTGCAAATTCATATATATATATATATATATATATATATATATATATATATATATGTTTCAGTTTATTACAGATTAAAGAAAGTTGTTTTCAGGGCTTTTGGATTTTATTAAATAAGTATGTTGCTTTCTCAACTGATCTGTGAAAAACCACCTGAGTCAAATAGTTAAGTCTTAGCACTGTATATGTGGAGTTAAACACAACATTCCCATTAAGTCTGAAAAACAGGGTGTTTATACCAGCATTTGGACAGAGTTTGCTTTAGAGATAAGTGCTTTGTTTTTATGTTTATGGCTAGCAACAAAATGTGGATTCTATTTCTTTTGATTCATCTGATCTCATTCTCAATAATTTTTTATTTTTTATTTTTTTAAATAGGTAACTTTTTAAAAGGCGAAGGGAGTCCATGGCTAATTATAAGATGTTATCAAGTTGCTACAAGTTGAAAGGTTTAGTCTTTGGCTCATAGACTTTTCCTCAAGTCCTAAGGCAGTCTTGCAAAAAGAGTCCCAACACCCCAACTCATCCAAATAGCATAATAATAAAATAAATCAAACTTATGGCTTTAATGGCCTGCTAATATTTACCAGCCCTTTCTTCTCTTGCCTGTTTCATCCTGGTAATCTACGATAACATTCGCGACCTTGAGCTCTATTACCCTAAGTGAATGTATGTTACTGAAATGAATTTAAATCTCAATTATAATTAAAGCTAGTTGTCTACAGGGAGATTTTTCTTAAGCCTTTCCTAATACATCCCAGACTCCCAGCCTATGGGTCTCATTAACTTTCTCAGCTGCCCTAGGGATTCCCAGGCTTTGGAGAGCTAAGTGATGCTTATTGTTCAGGCTGTAAGGAAGGAGCTAATCTTCAAGTAGTAAGGGAAGAACATACACACACACATAAAGAGGTACATATAAGATGCTATAAGACATGTCTACAAGAACGCAGTGACAATCCAGGGAGCACATATTCCACAGGGGGACATCCGGAGTTGCTTCATTAGGAAGATATTTGCCCCAGATATTGAGGAAAAGGCTGATATCTGAAAGCAGAAATAGAGACAAGGGGCCATAAATGAGTAAAAAGCAGATGTGAGAAAAGGAGAGTGTGCCTTATCTGCTGTGCCTCAGCATGGATTAGCAGCAAAACATGGACCCCTTAGACCATGGGGCAACCTGGTAGGGCCTAGGGTGACCCTGCCTCTAGATAAAACATAGTAAACAACACCTGGTAGTCACTACTCAACTAGGGTGTGTTAGTAAAGCGAAGGAGGTACTCTTCCACAAGACATCTATTTCAACAGCCAGCTGCCAGCATGTCTCTATGCGTTGTGTGAAAGGAAGTATCTAGGATAGACTAATAGCAGGGGCCCAAGACACTCAGCCTAAGGAATATGGCTTATGGTTAAGGGAAGTTCAGACAAGAGCACTAAATCCTTTTTACAGAAAGAGTAAGTAAAATTAGAGTCAGGAAAACTTTACCATCTTAAGATGAATTATGAGGATAAAGACATAGGTAACAACATCTCAGAAAGTAAAGTAAAACCAACTAAATCTCTAAAGTGTAAGAAAACCACAGAATGGCATATAAGGAGCATATAATGGCTCAGCATGGAAAAGTGACATTGGGATTTAACTACCAAAATTCCCACAGGGGTCCCTTATGCCTCCAGATGGCCAGGTCACCATCTACCACACCAGGGTTGCTTGGAGAAATGGCTGTCCTCTATGACATACAACAGGAATAACCTTTGGCATCCCCAACCAATGCGTGAAAAATTAGGCCTCATTAATGGGTAGAGGAGATACTTTCTAATTTTCTCTGAATCAAAAATTCACATATTTCATGAAGATGCCCAATGGTGTTTCTAAGAACCTCTTGGAAGTCTTGCCTTAGGAAATGTCCACTCACTCTCATCTTGGTCAAGAGGTTGTATAACAACTTCCATCTGGCAGTGAGCACACTGAGAATGTTGCTCTGACACACCATCTTCTTCTTATGACCCCCTTCTATCTTCAGGTGACAACGTCACACTGTGTCTGAGGTAGAACTTCCTTAACTCTGCACCTGATGTTAGCTGCTGACCCAGAGCGGCATAGCTCATACCTGGTGTTATTTTCTCCTGCAGGCTGCCAGATTCTTCCATTTAATTTCTTAACAACTCCAGATGTTTGGAAATGACTTCAACAGGGCCAACCCCATGCTATCTTCTTCTGTCTTGAGTCTTCCTTCTAGCCTGAGAAACTCTGTATCCGCAAGCACACACCAGCCTGTTCTGAGATTTTAAGCCAAAGTAAAAACAAAACAAAACAAAAACAAACAAAACAAAACAACAAAAACAAAAACAAAAAAACCCTGTTCCTCTGTATATGAAATAAGTTACCCATGGTCTACTGATTCTATTATAGCTACTCTCTAAATCTTAGTCTTGACACAATTATACCACCCTACTGAGACTAGGATGAAGAAAAAAGAGCTAACCAACATTGATAGTCTTCTCATATACATTAACTTAATAAAACTTATAATTATACTTTGAAGTTAGATATTATTTTATTCTTGCATTCCCCTCCATTTTAAACTTACCATATTTTAGACAAGCTCATCTTCTACCCCAAATCTCCCTTTCCAAGGCCCTGCCCATTTTCAATAAATGAAAACTGAAACTTCCATTTATCCCATCCAAAAACTTTAGCATTATGCTTACTTTTGCTCTTTCCCATCCTACCTTGAAGCATCTCAAAAATTATATATACTCCAGCCATACTCAGAATCCAACCAATTCTTACCACGTGTGCCTCTATCGTCATGCTGTAAGAAACGATCATCTTTCGCATGAATTTTGCAACAGCCTACTAATTGTTCTTTCTTCTTCTCTCCTCACTCACTCACTCACTCCACTCCTCACTCTTCAGTCTATACTCCCCACAGAAGCCAGAGGAATCTAGCATCCTAACCCACATACCCCACTTGCAGTACCCCAGTTCCATCCCTTCTCCCTCCCTTGCTCTGCTTCACTGTTCTGTAGCTTTTGGTGTTCCCCAAATGCACTAAGCATGCTCTCACTTCCTGGCCTCTCCCCTCATTTCCTCCACCTGAGCATCTGTGCTCCCAGATATCTGCATGCTTCAGTCTCTCACCTCCTTTGGGTTTTGCTTACTTCCTTTGTGATGCCTTCCCTTGATTCTCCATTTAAAATGGCAAGGCACTCCCACACCAGTATAATTTGTTCCTTCCCTCCTTTATAGTTTTCTATAGAGCCTACCACCATCTGGCATAATACTCGTTTGATAGTATTTTTATTATACTTCTTTCTTTGTTGACTGTCTATGCTGACTAAAATGTGGATAAAGAAGAGCTGGAATTTGTGTTTGCTTTTTATTGTATCCCCAAAGCCAAGAACAGTGCCTGAATCACAGTGGGTACTCAATAAACACATGTGGGATGACTGAATTAATACAAGGCAAACAATGGATTTAGAGAAATATGGACTTGTGATGATTCAACTCTTCCTAACTTAATACCCCTTGATCTCATGCATAACTTTTTCTCAGTATCAGCTTCATTTACCTCATCTATAGAGCATAAATAGCATGAAGAATACTGATTAAAATGGTAAATATGAAATGCCTACGACATAGTAGATATGAAACAGATGATGACTGTCATTGTTATTAAAATATTATTTTTAATAACCTGTGGGATGCCATTTTCACTCTTCATAAAGTGGAAGAATTTCTGTTTTTACCACAAAGTGTAAAGGCACATGAATTAAGTAAAAATATATGCATTTATATTTATTATTTTTATGTTTAATATATAAATTTTATATAAATACAAGTGTGTGTGTGTGTGTGTGTGTGTGTGTGTGTGTAAAAATGGGCAGCACAGGGTTTGGTCCATAGAAGTTCTATAATGAGTGATTGTTTCAACTGTAGTTAAACTATCTTCAAGATTTTTTATAATACATCCATGTACTAAATTTCTTGAGTTCAAAAGTAGTTGGGCATCCTGGGGATTGGAAGGATTTTATAAATTTTAAGACTTAATATACCATGTTGCTAAAAGAGTGCTGTGCCTAGGGCTTTCATATCCAGTTGCTGAGCTTGTAGTGGCTAAGAATAAGGATCTTCAAGGCCTGCTGAACAGCTCCCAGGCCCAAAGTAGGTGGCCCTTGTTAAAGAGATTTCTTTTTCAACTTCAGGAAAATTCACAAGGACTTCACTGGTTTTTATTTGCTATCAAAAGCACACACACTCCTGGGGAGGCATTCTTACAACCTACTTCCTGCAGGTAACCCACTAGAAAAAAAGTAACACTTTGTTATCATTACCGAGAAAAAAAAAAAAAAAAAAACAGAAAAGAAAAGGAAAGAAAAAAAAAAGGAATCCTCCAGTTTTTGTCAATACCATGTCAGCTAATTAACCAAAGGAAATCTGGTGCTATGATTTTCTTTTGCCAAATCACATGAAAACAAGCCAAGTAACTTACCAGCAGAATCCTGGAGCTAGTTTGTACCAGTTTGCAAGAGAATATTCTGTGCAGAATATCTCTTTCCTCCTCTGTGTTCAGTGACATCACATTGGTTCTTGGAAACAGGCCATAGAGGGAGTATTTACACCACAGAAACGGGAAAACATCAAAAACCGGAGCTTTTGTGTTTTTTTGTTTGTTTGTTTGTTTGTTATTGTTTTTCTTCAGAGAGCTGGTTTTCCAGCACACTATTGATTCTACCTTGTTATTTCCAAATGTATGAAATAAACAACCATTCATTCAAAAATTTGTTATTGCTGTACCTTCTCTGTGCAAGGCATTGAATTTAGGAGCTGCTCTCTGAAATAGATGCATACCATTCAGTTGAATGGAATGGTTGCCTCAAAAATTGTTTTACTGCCTTGAAATTTCTGGTTTATGGTTTGGTTTCTTGAACAGTCAATGTGCGCTGTGAAGCATTTTACTTTACTGCAGAGATATTTCATTGTGTTTGCAACATGAATATGGAGCTTTAAAGATGTAAAATGTAATAATCAAGCATAGGGGATTCTCATGTTATTAAGCCTATTTGTCATTGGGGAAAGAAAAAACCTGAGAAAATCAAGGCCCTGCCAATAATGTGATCATTTCACCTAGTGGGACAGACAGGATAGGAGACTTCAGAGACATGGACCAACTCTTCCTTCAAAAGGTGTTTCACATATACCTAGAAACTTCTGAAATTATGTTTGATAAGCTGGAATGTGGCAAGAAGATGCAATCTCTCTGATTGTGTTCTCTGCATTGTCTACCTATCTAACACCTCTCAGCTTTCAACTAGGTCATGTGGCTCAGAATAAATGGCTAAGTCTTGTCTTACATGATTTAGCATGTAAAAAACTGCAGGAAAACTGCAAATTTTTCTGCAACTCATATTTAGGAGGATGGCAATAAAAGGTGCCTGCCACTCTTTTACTCATACTTTTCGATGTCTTTAATTTCTTTATTAGCTTTTATATTTTGACCTTAACTTTGAAAATAAAAATTAATATTTTATTAAAAAATTGCTTATGGGCTCTCAGCTTCCTGCCATTTCTTACAAGTCAAATTCCTTTCAATCCTATCCTCTCTTGTTTTACTCTAGTTTGGGAAGCAAGATTTTGAAATAGGACTTTTTAGATTTGTCTTTTCCCATAAACTACTGCCTTGATTATAATAAGTCCTTTAAAAAAAAGATGTAATATATTTCTTCAAGGCGTGAAGCTTCTAAAGATCTAGAGAGACAGAGATGAGCCAAATCTTTACTTTTGTGGTCTTAAAGAAAGAAGAAGAAAAAACTACAACATTTAAATAGGTTCTATCACAGAATCTTTCTTCCTTAACAAAGTGATTAATATTTCATTACTTTGTTTGAAAGTTTCTAAGAATAAAAGTAGTTTTGTTTTTAATAATACCAAGATATATTTTAAATAACATTTTAATTCTGAATATAATAAAACCATATTTAAAAGGAAATAATTACTCCAGGCATGACAAAGTTTTAAAACCTAATAATCTTTGTAAATATTAAAACCCACAGAATAAAGGGGGTGGGATTATGGACATTGGGGAGGGTATATGCTTTGGTGAGTGCTGTGAAGTGTGTAAACCTGGTGATTCACAGACCTGTACTCCTGGGGATAAAAATATATGTTTATAAAAAATAAAAAATTAAAAAAAAAAACCACAGAATAGGGTAGTTTTCTGTTAATATGGATTATCTTCCAGGCTGAGTACTGTATAGTATTCTGATCATTTCAATTAGTGGAAGCTACGAAGTTTAAAGGACAGATAAAATTCTGCCATAGATTTCCAAATTCTTGTTCTCAGTCTGATTTTCTGTATAGAGGAGATAGTAAAGTGAAGAGGAAATCAAAGTTTCATTTCCATGAAATAAGAATACCAAATATAAATATAATCTCTTTATTTTAATAGGCTTAGTCCTTACTGAAAACTGTATAAAGTAGAACTCACCATACTTCATATTACACTCTTCCTATTTATTTTATAGCAGTAGGCACTCATGGGAAGCTTTTCACCCCAAGAGCAAGCTTTTTAAGATGAAAACAACCAAACAAAAACCAGGATGCTTTTTAAAAAAATGGATTCTGTAAATATTCATTATTTAGAAAACCCCCTAAGTACACTCCTGCTTTATCAATACACAAAATCAAAGCTGATGTCCTCTAAGTAAGTGTTTTATGATGTAGGTTGCAAAGTTCGCTTTTCAACTGTAGTCAATCAGTAAACTCCTCAGCTTTTGCAGCAAGCCCTTTGCTTTGCATGAAGCATGGTCTGTTTCTGGTCCATCAAGATTCTTAAAGCATCAGAGTTCTTGCACTTTCTCTAAGCCTCTAGTGTCCACTAGTCCAAGAGCAAAGTGCTAAACTATTTGCTGGTGGTACTTCACGCTTTCTGTCAAGGTTCTTTTTTGTATTTGTGGATAAAGTCCTTTCCTTAGGAAACTGGAAAGCCATTGTCTATGTGATACCTACCCTGAAAGACTTTTTATAACCAATCCATGAAATTCAGAGCACCTCCTTGGGCTATATGTTTAAGGACAGAATTCATGCCTATCTTAAAGGGCAACGATGTTAAATCATTTTGGTATCACATGTTGCTATTTTTTATTTTTCTTTGTAGTTATTTTTTTCTTATGTATAATGGGATGGGTGGCATTGACACTTGACTCAGAGACCACCGGTCTACATCTATTGCAAAACACAAGGTTACCACAGTTGCTATTTGGGCTCAAAGCATGTATCATAAAATACAAATAGAGGGGTACCTTATCTTAAATATTTTAAAGTGTATGTGTGAAGAAAGGTGCTTATCTTTCTTCTGCTTCCACCAAGGCTACAACAATAAGCACCTGGGCTCATTCATAGGACGAGGATTGACATTAAGAATTCCCTGACTGGCTAAAGAAATGTGAAATGTGGGACTATATTATCTAGAAATGCTACAGAACTCCTTTTCTGCAGAGGTTACTGCATATTGAGAATATGAGACAGATTACTTCCAGCATCTCAAAGCATGCTCCCTCCCTCTGCTAAATTTCTAGGGCAAGTCATGTATGATGAGTAATGTGTAGCATCAGGCACTAGCAGCAAAGATGAACAAGACACTGCCTTACTCTAAGGAGATGAAAGACAACTTCTGAACACATAGTGTAGTTATGTTAGTCTTTCTATTTTAGCACTGGGGATGGTTTTTATATAACTTGATAGTTAGGTCTCAATGATATGACATGTATGTAGTATGGGACCTACCTATCCTACTTAGTGTCTAGCATATTCTCTAACAGGTAAGAGAAAAGTTGTTAATTTAATTCATTTAGCAAATATTCCTTCATTCCATAATTATCCTTAAGTCCCTACTATGTGAAGCCATCATCTCTGTAAGATGGTTTTTGCAGGTATTCCTGCCCAAATACAGGGGAATGGATTTGGCGAAAAGTTGGATTTTTGTTTTGTTTTCTTGTTTGCTTGTTCTGACTTGATTATATTTTAAAATTTAGTCATGTAAATAGATCCATCGCAGTATCTTCAAAAATGCTTCCAAGGGACTACCACTTTCAGGATGTAGAGTAGATTTTCCTTTTCCTATTCACCCCATCGAGTAAGAAGAAAAGAAAGAAAAACATAAGACCTTGAAAGGTGGAGATCAAGAGACAGACAATCTCTGAAACTTAGATCCAAGTGAGGACACAGTGGTGAGAGGTCTTGGGTTTTCCTTTTGCCTCATATATCCCAGATTTAAGGTAGAAGAGACCAGAGACCCAGAAAAACTGACAGGTCCAGACAAAAAAAAAAAAAAAAAAAAAAAAAAAAAAAGGAAACAACAAAGTCCTGCTCTCTCTATTCAAAAGACAAAGAAAACATGACTTAGCAAGAAAGAAAACCGTGAGACAAGACTCTCACCCAGCTGAACATCACAGAAAAGACTCGTAGCTCTATCCCCTCTCAGGCCAGCAAAATCCAAGTGTGGACCTAGATTTTCACCTTCACCAAGCTATGAAATGTCCCCCAAACTTCCCAGTAAGGTGATACCAGAGAAGGCCAGGTAGGACATCAGAATGTTTATCCTTGCCAGGCAGCAACAAGGCACCCTGTATCCCTTGCATTGTCAGTCGGAATGACATAGAGACCCCCCAGACTACTGTCTCCACCTAACAGTAACAAGGGGACCTTCTCCTGACATGCCACAGTAGTATCAGAATTGGCCATGGGGACAGTCATGACTTTCACCTCCACCCAGCAGCCATGCATGAGGCCACTCTTCGGCCCGCGTTGTCAGTGGTGGCCAAGTGGGTAGAGGTTACATGCACTCCTATACTAGCCAGGGAAGTATCAATGGACATCTAGTGGGAGAGCTGAAACTATTGCCCGGAAGTAATGAAAAGCCCCAATCCACTCACGTGTCAACAAAGGCCAATTAAGGAATATGAATTCTGTTCCACCCTGGTGTGAACTCTACCTTTCAGAAGGAGCCAGCGAATACAGAAGTTCTGAATAAGATATAGAGTCCCATAATATAATGTCCCCAATGTCTGCATTTTGAGTGCAAATTAGTCATTACATCAAAAACCAGGAGGTTTTCAAATGAAATGAAGGAGACGACCCATAGATACCCACTCGAAAAGGAGCAAGTCCACATCCATGGGCAATCAAGTTAAATCTGACTGAAGTCTCGCCTCCTATACAAAACTTAGCTCCAACTGGATTATGTACTTACATACAATAAGTAAGAATACAAAATTTTTTGGAAAAAAATAAAAACATGAGAGGAAACCTTTGGGACCTGAGGGTAGGCAAAGAATTCTTGGACTGGACACTAACAGCATGATCCATGAAGGGGAAAACTGGAAAACTGGACATCATGAAAATTCAAAACTTTTGTTCTGTGAATGCCTAGTAGAGGGTAAAAACTCAAGTTAAAAAATGGGAGAGAACATTTGCAAACTATTTATCTGACAAAGCTTAGTGCCAAGAATATACAAAAAAGAAAAAAAAATGAAGTTCTCAAAACTCTAGAGTTAAAATACTGGGGTGCCTGGGGTGACTCAGTGGGTTAAGCATCTGCCTTCTGCTCAGGTCATGATCTCAGGGTTCTGGGATTGAGCCCTGTGTTGGTCCCTCTGATTGGCAGGGAGTCTGCTTCCTCCTCTGCCTTTCTTTCCCCTCCCCCCGCTCATGTTCTCTCTCAAAAAAAATAAAGAACTTAAAAACAAACAAACAATTCAATTAGAAAATGGATAAGAAACATGAACAGATATTTCCCTGAAGAGGACATGCATACAGTAAATAAACACACACAAAAAAAATGATTTTAAGCATCACTAGTTTTTAGGGAAATGAAAATAAAGACACAATGACATAATTAGGGAAAAGCTCTTTGACATTGGTCTTGGCAACATTTTTTGGGCGGGGGGTGGATATCACACCAAAAGCACAAGCAACAAAGACAAAAATCAACAAGTGGGACGAGACTGGCATTATGTATTTGCACAGCCACAAAGCACAGGACTGGCTACCATTTGGGACTCAGGGGCTCCCAGCCTAGGAATGCTGTGGGCAGGAACGGGAAAGAACTCAGAACAGCTGGCATCTGCAAACACGAAAACCTGTGGGGCTAAATCCACTGAAATTCATAGGCTGTCTGAGTCTCGTTTCCTTAGTGGCAAAAGCTGATGAAGTCTTCTGCAGAGTAGGTCACTAAAACCACTGTTCCTCCCACCGCATGGCTGATCCTGGGGCCCCTGCCATAAATATTTGTTCCTAGGTACCCCCATACATGTTAGCTTTGCCAGTTTCTGGATGGGGTCACATCCCAGTAAGTCCTTTATGCAGTGTCCCAAAAGGTTGGGGTAACTCACTCCTCACTCTGTCCTTCCTTTCCTGGTTGAGAGCATCTTTTTCTAGCTTTCCTGTTGCAAATCAAAACCACAATGAGAGATCTCCTCATACCTGCATTATTTAAAAAAAAAAAACCTGAAAAAAACAAAGAAACAAACAAAAAATGTATAGCTAAAAGTGTTGGCAAGGATAAGGAGAAAAGGGAAACCCTGGGGGACCAATGATGGGAGTATAAATTGGTGCAGCCACTGTAGAAAGCAGTATACAGATGCCCCCCAAAAATTAAAAACAGAACTACCATATGATCCAGTAATTCCACCTCTGGATATATTATCTAAAGAAAATGAAAGTATCTTGAATGTCTGCACTCCCATCTTCAATGCAGCATTAGTCACAATAACCAAGACATGATAACAACTTAAGGGTCAATCAATAAATGGATAAAGAAAATGTTATAATTTTTTTCATATTATATATAAGTAACATATATAACTATATAGATACATATATATGAAATATTAGTCATAAAAAATTCTGCTGTTTGTGATAAAATGGGTAGACCTTGACGGCATTATGCTAAGTAAAATAAGTCAGATAGAGAAAGACAAATACTGTATGATCGAAAAACACTGAACTCATAAAACAAATAGGAGATTGATTATTACCAAGGGTTGTGGGAAGTTATAAGGAGGCATTGCTCCAAACGTATAAACTTTGTTACAAGATGAATAAGGTTTGGAGAGCTCAGGTACAACAGGATGACTATAGTTAATGATACTGTTTTGCATAGCTGAGAGAATAGATCTAAAATGTTCTCACCACCACCACCACAAAATGGCAATTATTTCAAACATAGCATGTTGTTAACTAACCTTATAGAAGTAAACAGTTCATAGTATACACTTGTCTCAAATCATCCGTTTGTAAACCTTAAACTTATACAATGTTGTATGTCAGTTATATTACAATAGAGCTAGGGAAAAAAATTCTAAATATGCAACTGTCACATAATCAAGCAGTTCACTTTTGGGAAACGAAATGAAATCTTATCTTCACACAAAAATCTGTACATTCATTTTTGTAGCAAATGTATTTATAACAGCTCCAAACTGGAAACAACTGCATAAACACACTATTGTATATCCTTCCCAGAAATAGTACTTAGTTAAAAAAAAATGAATTACTATGTACAATAACTTAGGTAAACCTCCTGAGAATTACATTGCTTAAAAAAAGCCAATTCCAGGGGCGCCTGGGTGGCTCAGTGGGTTAAACCTCTGCCTTCGGCTCAGGTCATGATCTCAGGGTCCTGAGATTGAGTCCCGCATCGGGCTCTCTACTCAGCGGAGAGCCTGCTTCCCGCTCTCTCTCTGCCTGCCTCTCTGCCTACTTGTGATTTCTCTCCCTCTGTGTCAAACAAATAAATAAAATCTTAAAAAAAAAAAAGCCAATTCCAAATGATTCCATTTATACAACATTCTTGTAATGAGTAAATGATAGAAACCGAAAGATCAGTAGTTGCAAGTTGCTTAGGACAAATATTGGGGGATGGGGATGAAGTGGGTGTGGCTATAAAAGGACAAGAGAAAGGCCCCTTGTGATGATAGAAATGCTCTGTCTTGTGACTGTACTAATTTGATATCCTAGTTGTTGTCCTATAATTTTGTAAGATAATTATCACTAGAGGGAAAGTGGAACAAGGTACATGGAATACCTCCAATGTCATTTCTTAAAATTACACATTAATGTACGCTGTTTCACAATGAAACCATTAAAAATTCAATCATCAATAACATCACATCCACATATTTTGCCTCTGGACTATATGGTAATCACAGAACTGCCCTTAGTTGATTTTAAGGAAACCTGTCCAGCATAGCCCTGCGCCAATTTTTTTTTTTTTATTGTGGTCATTATTAAATGACTACGTTTCAATCAAATGCATCTTCCTCTATTTTGTTTTGAGAGGTGGGGCTTGGGTCGCCGCAGAGTATATCCCCTTTGCCACCTGGTCCCATCTGTGGGCTCCCTTCTAGTTTCTCAGGCTACAGTATTTGCTGGAAGTGATCCCTCGCAATATTCTGGAGTCCCAGCTGCATATGGTCCCCAATCTGAGCTCCTGGGGCACTAGCAACAGCCAGCTGGTACAATCCTTGTTAGAGACACAAATCTCAGCAATGTGAGTCCTCCCCACCCCCTAAACTTCTAAAGCAACACCGCCACCCAAGACTCCTGAAGTCCAGCTGTACAAAATCCATTCTTCAGTATTCCAACTTCTAATCATCCCAAACTCTTGCCTGCTGTCCCTGAAACCAGGGCAACAAATATAGAAGTGACTACTTCTGTGATTCCTCAATGCCACCTTTTGCCTTTCCAGTTCTCCAGTATCGGGTTAATAATTCTTAAAATGTGTGGAACTTCCCTATGACCCTGCAATTGCACTCCTGGGTATTTACCCCAAAGATACAGATGTCATGAAAAGAAGGGCCATCTGTACCCCAATGTTTATAGCAGCAATGGCCATGGTCGCCAAACTATGGAAAGAACCAAGATGCCCTTCAACGGATGAATGGATAAGGAAGATGTGGTCCATACACACTACGGAGTATTATGCCTCCATCAGAAAGGATGAATACCCAACTTTTGTAGCAACATGGACGGGACTGGAAGAGATTATGCTGAGTGAAATCAGTCAAGCAGAGAGAGTCAACTATCATATGGTTTCACTTATTTGTGGAGCATAACAAATAGCGTGGAGGACATGGGGAGATGGAGAGGAGAAGGGAGTTGGGGTAAATTGGAAGGGGAGATGAACAATGAGAGACTATGGACTCTGAAAAACAATCTGAGGGGTTTGAAGTGGTGGGGGTGTGGGAGATTGGGGGAACCAGGTGGTGGATATTATAGAGGGCATGGATTGCATGGAGCACTGGGTGTGGTGAAAAAATAATGAATACTGTTTTTCTGAAAATAAATAAATTGAAAAAATTAAAAAAAAAATGTGTCTGTTAAAATAACTGGTACAGTTTCTGTTTCCCGAGTGCAGCCTAACAGATGTAGGCTATCCGTGGCAGGGTTTGAAGCCAAATAAAGGGAAAGTAGTGAGAAAGGCAATGAGAGACTACATGCAAGGCAAAATTATGAGATAGGCAAACACGGTGCCAGGAAAAACAATCAAAAGCAGGAGGTGGATAGGAGTTCAGGGAGAAGTAGAGCTGCAGAGAGATAAGTGTTCTGTTTTTGAGAACAGAACAAAAATAGGAGAACATTCTAGCGCTGCCTTTTCCCCACCTTGTTTTCAAGTTATGATTCAGTTCTGGCCCATGTATGTTACCAGATAATTCTCTTTTCACTTACACAGGTCTTTCTTCCCCATAAACAAACGATATTAACTAAAATAGCATCCCAGGGGTGCCTGGGTGGCTCAGTTGTTAAGAGTCTGCTTTCTGCTCAGGTCATAATTCCAGAGTCCTTGGATGGACCCCAGGATCGGGCTCCCTGCTCAGTGAAAAAACTGCTTCTCCCTCTTCCATGCCCCTCCCCCGGCTTATGTTCTCCCTTCATTGTCTCGCTCTCTGTCAAATAAATAAAATCTTAAAAAAGAAAGAAAGAAAAAAAGAAAGGAAACAGCATCCCCCTTTCTGAACAGATAGAAGGACCAAGATTAAAGACAAAGAAATGGGACAATCACATACACTTTAAAAAAGAAAAAAAGAAAAGAGCTTCACAGGGTACCTGGATGGCTCAGTCTGTTAGGCATCTGACTTCGGCTCAGGTTGTGATCTCAGGGTCCTGGGATTAAGCCTTGCAACAGACTCCACAATTGCTTGTCCCTCTGCCCCCCTTGCTCATGCACTTGCTCTCTATTTCTTTCTCAAACAAATAAATAAAATCTTAAAAACAAAAAAGAGCTCAAATCCTTTCTTTATTGGTTCACATTCCTCTACAATACTTACTCTTACCATTACCTCCTCATGTTTAGCAAGCACTTTCCACACTACAAAACATCTCCATATCTGTGTTCTTACATGACTCTCAAAACAGAGCGGTCTCTTTAGAGACAGAGAGCATGTCTTCTATTGGCTTAGTCTCCATAATGTGATGGAGTTGATGCAAGAAAGAAAAATTGTGTTCCAGGGAGCTCTTGAGTTATGACTTTAGGACATATAGCTGTTATATATGCAACCTACGAAGACTAAATATTCACAGGAAAATGTATGAACAATTCCACCTTCAACTGTGATCTCAGGTTCTTACAACCATTTCTTCTTTCCCCCTTAAAACAGCATGAATGATTCGAGTCAATATTTGCCAATTAAAATGGCAAGTACAAATATCTCTCTTGCCAAAGATAGAGATTCAGGCTTTGATCTTTTATTTTTCTCCTCAACACAGTGAAACACCACAGGTGAATGAACCTATTATTTCCCTTTAACAGAGCTAGACAGCTCTTACTTCTAGTCTCACGTCGCCTTGACCATTGATGGTCCGACAGGAAGCAGAAGGAGATGCCACAACGCACGCCCCAGCTCACAAACTGCCACTTGTAGGAGTCACTTGGACTTTCATGCCTCCCCACTGGTTCATTTAGACAAGTTCAACTTTCCCATCAGCCCAACAGCAACTATTTTCATGCTGTGACCACATCCAGCATTCCAATCTCACCGGGTTTTCAAAGGAAGAATAAAAAGCCTGCTACCTTTCCCAAACACTTTGTTCCATATTAATGACCTCACGGCTGCCCCCCTTTTCAAAAGAGAAGGTGGGGGGCATCGCCAGTTGTCTGCTTGTTTCATTCTGAATCCTGGGCAGCCCAATCTGCCACTCTTTCAACTCCCAGGCACTTTGGAGGAACATCTGCTCCATGAACAGCGAGTCTGACTCCCACCCCTCCACAGAAATCACAGCTAGTAAAAGTTTTATGGGGTGGGTACTTTTTTCCTCCTGCTTCCTCCTTTTGTAACTGACTGAAGCCCAAATGAGCAAGATGAAATGACCAGATATTTAGCCATATGTTGGCATCCACATGTGTACGTTTGGGAGGGAAGAGAAGCTGTCAGCTGTACCAAATGAACATTATAATCATCTGAAATGCAATTAACAGCCCCATAGCCAATGAATCTTTGAGGGATTCTAACAGAGTAAATTATACCTCTCACTTACCTGCAGCAAATTGCCCATGGACCAGGTTCCTTGCTTGTGAAACTCCAATCCAGTCAGTTTATTTAGACTCTGAAGGAGTTTCAGGATATTTCCATACTATTACTCCACATGGGTTATCTCTGTTCTTCCAGTAACGCCTATAAAAGCATACACAGACACACATACACACACACACACAGAATTAAAGGATATATTTAGCATATAAAATGCTGAGTAAATACTGGTTGATAGTTTATAAGTTAGTTTATAACCTGAATAAATACAGGTTGATAGTTTAGATATTTTAACACCCATAACTCACACTATTTTTTTTAACCATTTTTATTATTTGTAAAAGAAAGTGATGGGAATAAAGATTTTTCTCTTTTAAAAACTGTACTGTGTGTTAATGTGGCTTGGTATCTACAATTACACTTAGCAGAAGTACACCAGATGAATGGCAAAATCTTAATAAAAAATTATTGATTAGGACCCAGTATAATAGATTTGACTAAAATATGCTTGTGATTGCATGTCCTCAGAAGGTGACAAGGAATTCAATATTTAAGAAGTTACCAGGGGCCTGACGTTGGGCTAGTAGCTTTTATATAAATAACAATAATAAAATAAAATAGATAAAATAATTCTTTTCTATAAACACAAAAGTTTTACCCTGTCTAGCAGAGACTCAACTAACTTCTCTGCACCTGTGGAAGAAGCTCGTTTCACCTACATTCGCACATCAGTTTCAGTATTCCTAATCTCGTACCACTCATTACTCCAACTCTATAGGGCATACCTATTGTTAAGTACGTTTTGCTTAGCTGACCCAAGTCTCAGCAGGGTCCCATGAGCCTGAGGGCCAAGAACACAGGACAGACATTCCTGGCGATTAGATACTGTGCTATAAGCTAAGGGTGCAAAGCTAAACACAGCTGTCTTTATCCTCAAGGTCAAGGAGACCAGGATTAATCCTTATTGAGTACGGGCTATATGCAAGGTGTCTGCATAGATATCCAGGCACTAAAAACATATAAACCCTCACTATCCAAAACTCACCCCTTGCTATATGAAACAGTGAACTCAAATAGATTCAAACAGGGCTATCCCCTTCACTATCTGAATTCATTCTATAAACTCTTAATAACTGAATTCAGGAAACAAGTAGATTTGTATAGGAAAAGGCTCTCACTTGTTATCTTTAAATCCTCAAAGTCACCTTGTGAGGTAGGCATTCTTCCCATTTTTACAGATAAGAAAAATGAGGCTCCATGATAGTGATGTTAAAAAAAAAATCCCATCACTTTAGAATAGAAAGAGATAGCAAGATCACACAGCCCAGTGTCCTCATTTTATAGCTGGGAAAAAGGAGTTTGGGGAAGCAGAGTGATTCTCTTTAATCTTCGATCCAGCTAGGAGCAGGTCCTGCCTCAACATCTCCTGCTTCTCCCTTCTGTGCATCTTTCCACTTATCTGGGACTAGTCACCTAAGAGAATGGGCCACACACATCAGTCCCAAAACTTTTAGGGTCACACCCCCATGACCACTAAACCACAATCCCAAGCAAGATTCCATGCTTTTCTTCCTTTTTTGCTCATCTCATCCCAACGCTCCTAGCCTTTGTCCCCTCCTCTAGTCTCCCTTTCCTCCCGTACCATTTTTGTCTTCTTCCTGTTCCTTACTTGCTTCCTCTCCCTCCCTACAACATTGCTAGGAGGAGGAAATTACGATCACAGGTATCTAATAAACAGCCTTATACTACATCCCCTCTCAACAAGGAGAGCAGAGGGAGGTTCCTAGCATCCCTCAAAGTACTAGATCATACCAGCAGCAACCGTTCCCTTTCTGCAAGGAAAAAATGCCACACGTTTGTCATTTTTCTGTCCTTCTAGTCATTCACAACATGCTTCTGACATGGGGCTGATTTTTGCTTCGAGACTTCACACCCCCAGAGACTTTCCCTTAGGAAATTTACAACCTTCTGTTCCTTTCCAAGTCATCAAAATTCTAATGGAGTAGTGTACTATGTAAACCTATGCTAATTTCAGTCATTATGCAGATGTCCAAGTATATTGCAGGTTTCCACCTCAAAGTGTTATTTCCCTCTAGAGTCAAAGGTACTTGGATGAGCTGCTGATCCCTTTGTTAAAATATAATCCACATATCACTAGGTCACCAAATTTATCAAACCTCTGCCAGGAAAACAGGATCCCTCTAGAGAGGCTGGCGAGTTGAGCAGTGTTGAATTGATGCTTGTATTGAAAATGGAGTGATGGGAAAACACTCTAAAGAAACTTAACTTTTTAATTAATCATAATCTCCCCCCTTTGTGAATTTCAAAAATTCCCGTTTTTGTTTTCATTTAGCAAGCTCTGTTTGGCTCCGTCTGAGCTGCCAGGAAAACAGTATAAAAATATTTTCCATGCGTCGTCTCATATAATCCTCAAGATAATTTTAAAGGGTCTGCCTGAAATGCATCATTTTTAAACATTTAGAAGCTGATGTTTCAGTGAGGTGACAAGATATGACCAAGGCTACACAGCTCGTCCTAAGTGTTAATATCCAGACCGGCGACGCTTGAGTGGCTCAGTCAGTTAAGCTGCTGCCTACGGCTCAGGTCATGATTCTAGAGTCCTGGGATTGAACCTCACATCGGGATACTTGCTCAGTGGGGAGCCTGCTTCTCTCTCTGCTTCTGCCTGCTTGTGCACTCTCTCTCTCTCTCTCTCTCCGACAAATAAATAAATAAGTAAATAAGATCTTAAAAAACAAAACAAAAAAACCCGGGCCTTACATCAGCCTCCATGTTCTTTTCCATTTACACATATTTACAATTTCAACGTGTTGTCTATCAATTGGTCCAAGCTGGACTTTCCTTGGATAAATGTATCTAAATGGTTGAAGTGCTCATGTTCTATACAGAGTAAGATCTTCAAAGAGAGTGATGTTCTATCTAGGAGATATAAGGAGGTTCTCATTAGCCTTGTAACCAATTATACCTATGATGTTAATACAATTGGATTAAGGGCAAAGAGTTCAGTTAAGGTACATTCAATGTTAAAGTCAGAATTTCCAAATGGAAGTAGGATGTAAGTTGACATTTCCTCAGAAGGTCTCTATCACTGTGGCCTTTCCAGATCCCTAAATCAAAGAGCTCATGTTTCCTGAGAAAACTAAACTACCTCATCAAAATAAAGAAAGTTGCGGTAGACACTAGACCAAGACAAATACTAACTTCCTTATATGGGTTCCATATATACTAAGAAGGGCAAGGTTTTGATGCCCAACAGTGGGCACATGTGGCTTTGGAACCTTAACATAGAGTTCATGGCATCTAACCCTCACCCCTGCCCACCATCCAGACTCAATATGAGAATTAAAATATCGGCAATTAGGGGTGCCTGGGTGGCCCAGTCAGTTAGTTGGCTGACTCTTGATTTCGGTTCAGGTTATAATCTCAGGGTACTAAGAATGAGCTCACACTGGGCGCTGGGTGTGGAGTCTGCTTGACCATTCCCTCCCTCTCTCTCCTTTTACCCCTCCCTGCTTGCTTGCTTGCTCTCTCTCTCTTTCTCTTAAATAAAGAAACATTAAAAAATAAAATACAATATCCACATTTAAGACTACAGCATACTGTTCACATGTGACTCAAATAATGAGAACTCTTACTATTCTTCCATTCAGCACTAGGTCTGTCTTAGGGATCCATTCTAACCAGGGGCCAAATTTCCTGGCTCCAATCATGCATTTTGCCACATGCTGCCGTTCATCGTGTAGAATATAACACATGAGCAAGAGTTAAGGAGAGTAAGGATGCAGTGATGACCTCTTGATTCCTGACACCGACACTCCGCAAAAGTTCAAGCCCTGGTGTCAATAAACACTATCATCTCCCGCCCATTGGACCAGCCCCTTTTCAAACTTGGCAGTTGCTGTGTATGTACCCATTTACTGTGATTATTTCCAGAAGTGTATATTTTCACCATCTGAGCGTGAACCCATAATTTATAATAAAAGCTGAAACAGAGACACTAATGCTAAACACAGAATCTTTGCAAATTATATCCCAACAAATAATAAATTTAATAGAGGATCATGAGACCCAAATTGCTAACCATAAGGAGGAGGGAATGTATCATCTTCTAATACTATTTTACTGAATATAAATGAATAAAGCCTTCTTTTATTGAATTTGGGTCATCAGCATTCCAAATCTCAATGGGGCTTTTGACATAAACATACAATCAAGAGCTGAGTTATTATTTTTATAACGATAATATTGTAGCTGGTGCCTTCAATCAGAAGCATGATAAATAATCACAATTCATATAACTTAATAATGTGTTAATACATTTATTTCAAAAAAATATGATACCAGTGTATATCTTTCATTCATTCCCACAGTCTATTTTCTAATAAATTTTGAAACAAAATCCAAGTTTAAACATGATTGTGGTACTCTAGGCAGATGTTCAAGTCCAACCTGCCTAAAAACGCATTCAGTAAGATGAGTGGAGCATAGTCTCATCCAACTATCCCAGCTAAGTTTTCAAGATAAGTTTGACTTTAAGGAAAATCATGGCTATTTTTTTCACCCATTCATTCTCAGGAAGGCAAAATAACATTATAATAATCTGCACTCATTATAAAGTCATATGACCTTAGGTCAAATCCAGGCTGTCAATCACTGACTTTATTGCCTTCAGATACTTGCTCTCTGATTTATCTCCTTATCTGTAAAAGGGTATAATAGTGGCATTTAACTAAAAGGCTTGTTTTAGTATTAAGTGAGATAACCTACAGAAAGCAAAAAACACTACTTCTGACATGACAAATTCTAAATTAATGCTAGCTATTATTTTTCAGTTATCCACAACATTTTTGAAATGCCTACCGGTATACTCTATTAGGCAACAACCAGATGACATATTTGTCAACGCTGCCCCCACCTTGTCACATACAACCCAACCCCAAATCCCAAATATAAAGAAACTAGAGCATTCTCGCAGAGCAGTAAAGAAAGGAATCCACATTACCATGCCTTGTATTTATTTAAGTTGGTATTTAAATTCCAGTTAGTTAACATACAGTCCAATATTACTTACAGGTGTACAATGTCGTGATTCAAGACTTCAGTACAAGCCCCATTGCTCATCATAACAAGGAGAAGTCCCTAACAAGTCGCTAACAAGTCCATAAACCTCCCTACCTCTCTCATCCCCCACCCCACCTCTCTGCTGGTTACCATCAGTTTGTTCTCTACAGTAAAGGGTCTGTTTCTTGGTTTGCCTCTCTCTCTCTTTTCTCCCTCTGCTTATTAGTTCTGTTTCTTAAATTCCACATACGAGTGAAATCATATGGTATTTCCCTTTCTCTGACTTATTTCACTTGGCATAATGCACTCTAGCTCCAGCAGCATCCTTGTAAATGGCTGTAAATCTCTTTTATGTTCAAGTTATTAGATAGATAGATAGATAGATAGATATCTCACCTCTTTATGCAGTTGATGAACACTTATGCTGTTTCCATAATTTAACTATTACAGATAGTGCCACTATAAACATCAGGGTGCAGGTACCCCTTTGAATTAGTATTTCTGTGTTCTTTGGGAAAATAGTAGTAGTAGTAGTAGTAGTAGTAGTAGTAGTAGTAGTACAATTGCTGGATTATAGTGTCATTCTATTGTTAACTTTGATCTGGCTGAAGGAAGGAATAATGAAGCATCCATATTGGAAGCAAGTCCCCCACAGACAGCATGTGAGCTACACAGTCTCAATGAGCCTCTTAGTCAATCAGTAAACAGAGGCTTACATCCAAATGATGAAATATTTCAGAGTTAAGAGGGGACAATTGTGTGGTTCAATCCATTCAGCATCTGCCTTCAGTTCAGGTCAGGATCCCGGGGCCCTGGGATCAAGCCCAGCATGGGGCTCTCTGCTCAGCAGGGAGTCTGCTTCTCCCTCTCCCTCTGCCTGCTGCTCTCCCAGCTCATGCTCTCTCTCTCCCTCAAATGAATAAATAATATCTTAAAAAAATACTTCAGAGTTAAGAATAAAGCTAGCAAACTTTTAATAAAGCCATTTCGTCATCTTTAAAATGCCTTGATGGTTATTTTCAAACTTAGAATTCTCAGATGACTTGGCATTTTGTCCTGGACTGAGGTGGCATAGGAAGAGGCAGATCTTGGTGCCCAGCCCTCTCCTTGAAGCCCTGAATATATTCCTACACCTGTTAAGTCTAGCTTTATAGGAGGGACTTCACCTGCATATGTGTTGACATTTCAGCCAACATGTCCAAGGTCCAACCATATACCTTATACAAAGTCACCCTTGAGCTTATAGGTGCCCACTGCAGTAATGATATCTGCTCTTAGGAGGGTGCACCGAGGGAAGAGACCCATATAGATATTAAAAAAGAGTTTGAGTAGGAATTCCAGATCTCAACAAACAGTAAGGCCTGATCTAAGAGATGGCTGGGGACTATATGTGGGATCCTCCCCTTAAGCATATGAAGTCCCTGGCTAAAAAAAAAAGGAAGTGTCTGGAGAAATCCTGTTTAGATTTTTTTAAAGGGTGGAGCCTAGGGAAGGTACCTTTCTGGCTTGAGTCTAAATGCAGAATCAAGGCTTTGGAGCCAAACCACTGGGGTTCTGACTCTGCTTCTGTTCTTTAACAATTAAGTAATCTCAGGCAAGTTATTTAGCCTGTATTCTTTGGTTTCTTTGTGAAATAAGAATGATAATCATTTACTTCATAGTATTTGAGAATGAAAGAATGAGTTAATGCACACAAAGCAGTTCAAAAAGTAGCTAGGAGAGAGTATGCATTGCATAAATATTAGCAATTAGCTATTATTATTACCATTATTAAAAGAAAGAGTAATAGTGATATTGTTAGAGTGGTAGTAACAATAAGGTGCAAGTTCTGAAATAATGCAGTAAATCCTAAAAATAAGTTGCAATCGGGAATTTATTTTGTCTTGTTCTGTTTGGAATAAGGGTCACTTAGATAACATTTATTTTGCTCGAATAGAAGCCCTTCCTCTGGGTAAGTAATTAACGTTTGAATTTCTGATTCTGGCCACATCACAGATTGAACTAACCTAGATCCACTTCCCGTTACAAAACAGAAATACTGAATATGAATCTAAGAGAGAGAGCAACAACAGGTACACAGCTCTGAAGGAAAAATAAGTGGAGGATGCACTGCCAGATGTGAGAAATGAAAAAGGAAATTTAGCTGGGAGTATGAGCTAAACAAGATGATGCATGACTGAAAAGAGGCAGGTGAAATGCTCTAGCAGCAGAGAGAACCTCTATAAAGCCTGAAGTCACACAACTGTCAGTTATGCCATTTCTAAACCTGAATGCATCCGTAACAGTAACGCAGTCCCAAATATGTAAAGACAAAGATGACAGAGCTAAAAAGAGAAATAGACAATTCCATAATCATAGTGGAAGATTTTAACATACCTCACATAGTCACTTACAGAAAAAACTTTAAGATGATTGTGAAAATTAGGAAAAATAAATAATAAAGGAAACAGATTCTCAGCAAAACTGTAACTAGTTCCAATCCTCTTGATGATGTTGTCCGAACAAAACATCAAGTTTAGAAAATATTTGAATCTAATGAATAAACTTAACCAATGGACATTTAGAGAACACTTCACTCAAACAAGTTATTCTTGTGAGAACACGGGAGATTATACTTGGTATCATGAAATATTTGGAACCGAATGGCAGCGCATACTGGATTCTTTAAATTCTTAAGGGGTGCGATGACCACACTGTCTTTCATGACAATTTAAGCTTTAAATGCACGTATTATAAAAGAAGAAATGTAGCACCATAGTGGTCTTTGTATTTAACTAAAGAAATTAGATTTTTTCAAAGGAGGAGAATGTGAAAACAAATTGGAAAGAAAAGATTGGAATCAATGCAGAAATTAACCAGAACAGCAACATTGGCAGAGGGATCACAAAAATTTTCAGCAAAAATAAAGCTGATTCCAGAAAAAAGAAATAACAGGAAGGAAACACTTGAAATAATTGACAGAAACAACATTAAAATCATAGCTGAAAACAGGCTATCATCAGAAATAAAACTGATATTTAAAAATTTAGTAGAGTATCATGGATAATTTTATGACAAAATATTAGAAAACACTATTAAAAGAAATTTTTAAGAACAATATTAAATGCCCAAACTGACTAAAGAATATATAGGAAACTTGAATAAACAGAAGTCCACTAAGTAGGAAGTAACATCCTCTTCACCCCCTGACCCCTAGTCACCTTATGACTTCTGGTAGGGTGCTTTCAATTTGACGTAATAATGGTTCCATCATGTAAAATATATTCAAGAGATCAAGGGTATAAGAGAATTAATGTAGATTCCTGAAACTTCCCCTTTTTTACTCTTGGGGAAAAACTGGTGCTATCTGTAACTTATGCAAAGTAAAGGAGCCACAGGTTTGGAGGAACCCAGATTTCATCTTCTTTTATGTAATGAGTAGGAGGCACATCTAGAGAAATAGTGGCTTCCCATAGGTAAGTAATCTCACATTCTATTTCCTATAATGTTATAAATTTTCTGTACCATTTCAGTGCAATGAGTCTTACCAAACCTTACTATGATTCTTTCAGATAATCTCCAGATCCCTGATCATGTTTCCAAATCTGGACAAGGAATTTGAGAAAACTGAAATAAGCCATTCACAGAAAGACAAAATAGTACATGATCTCACTGGGATGTGGAATCTAAAATAGTCAAACTCCTAGAAACACAGAGTAGAATGGTGGTTTGCAGGGACTAGTGGGACTAGTGGGAAAATGAAAAGATGTTGGTTCAAGGGTGCAAAGTTTCAGTTATGCAAAATAAGTAAGTTGTGGAGATTTAATCTACTACATGATGATATAGTTAACAATTCTGTAGTGTATACTTGAAATTTTCCAAGAAGGTAGATCTAAAGTGTTCGTTCTCAAAATTGGAAAATAAAGAAATGAAAAAAAAAAAAAAAGGTAACAGTGAGGTGATGTATATGTTAGTTTGTTTGATCATAATGATCATTTTACAATGTATTTATACATTAAAATATCAAGTTGTAGATTTTAAAATATATATATATTTTTTTATTTGTCACATATACCTCAGTCCAAAAAACAAACAAACAAACAAACAAAACCCTACAAGATGTAAAGAACTAAAAAGAAAACAGAGAATAAAGAGAAATAGAAACTTATTTATACCACCTGTGATAGTGTAAATTTTCTCAAACTCTCTACAAAGCAATTTAGCAATATGAAGAAGTTGAAAATGCCTATTTTTCGTAGAGGTTCTGGTATTAGATATATAACCTATGGCATCATTTTTAAAAGTGCTGATTATAACCCATTAAAAGATTTCCAGTTCAATTTAGTAGGTTTTTATCCACTTTAGTTTATTAGAACAGAACTCAAAATGCCAGAGTAAATTTTATTCATCATATACATATATCTGTGTGTATGTGCACATGTGTATATGCATGTGAATATAGAAAAGATAAAGGTAAGTATCTTTCAATACATAGGTTTGTGTGCTTGTGTGCAGGTCATGAGTCCCAAGATAAAATGTATTTCCTTCTGTGAATTACAGTACAAAAAGTTTAAACAGAATTTTCCTGGAGAAACACCCCCATATAAGCACAGTGAGACATTTACAGGGGTGTTCACTGAAACATTTTTCCTAACCATGAGTAATGGTAAATAATTAGAAGTCCTTCAATTAAAAATGGGTAAATAATTCATAGTACTCT
The DNA here is from genome assembly GCF_022355385.1 of Mustela nigripes. NCBI lineage: Eukaryota > Metazoa > Chordata > Mammalia > Carnivora > Mustelidae > Mustela > Mustela nigripes. Next base: position 34,967 of record NW_026739449.1, read on the forward strand.
TATATAACAAAACACTACAATAGTCAAAATAAATGAACTAGCTCCTCATGAATCACTATGCAAAATTTCACAATATAACATCGGGCACAAAAAGCAAGTTGAAAAAGTACATCTGTAAAATTTATGCAATAGAAGAACAAAATAATATTATAGACCTTTATAGCTATATGGAGTGGAGGTATAGAAACATACATGGTAAGGATACACACATGCTGCAGGACTCTAATTACCTCTAGCCTGGTTGTCTTTACATGGTTAAGGAGAGCAGATTATGATTGGAATAATGAGGAATCAGCTGTAAGTACAAAATTATATTTCTTTCCAAAAGAGGGATATGAAATAAATCTGATGATATTGCATTGGTATACCTGAGTGTTTGCAATGTCTCAAAAGTAATTTCTTAATCAAATTAGGTGAACTGGCTTAAGGAAGTGTTCTGTGCCAACAGGAGTATTACAAGTAATTATAACCATAGCATCTGTATTTAAATGAACTAATAATGCAAAAGAAAAACTGGTATCTCCCCAAACACATTCAACATACGCCCACAGTTGTTACTGGTGTATCAAGATGGAAACTTTAAATTGAACAGAAAAAAAAAAAATAAGACATTGGAAAGAATTTCTCAACTGCGAATTTCAGACTTTAGAGATTTAGAAACAGATGGGGATCCACTAAATTTCAGACTCGTACACGTTCTCTTAGCTAGAGGTCAGTTAAAATGACCAGCTTTTTCCTGAGGTTCTTCATATATTTATGTAATGCTCACTGCAGAAATATTTAAGTAGTGATAAAAGTGCTAAGAATGGGAAAACAGCTTCAACGCACATTGTCAGCTGTGGTTTTTGCCAAATACTTAACTTTCCTTAGGCCAAAATGTTTGCCACATGAATGATTCCAGTTACAACTGCAGACTACTCAAAAAGTGGTTCCAAGTGCCATGAAAATCACACTTTAGCAGAAATTGGCATGTTTCAAACCACCACTGAATGTTAGGGCCAAAGGTTCTTTTTAAATTAACTATTAGTATTTTTACACAAATTCTAAACCTACAGGATACGAGGAAAATGAGCAAACTCATAAACTGGTTTTCACATTCTATGACAAGCTCAGTAAGAAAGTGGAAACACATGCCCCCATACCATCATTTAACCATGAATACTCTATTTTAAAAATGTAAAATGTAATTAATTATTTATCAGAAGATCACCCAGACTAATAAGACTAACATTCTGCCAAATAGTTATACAAACTCAAGTGATCAGTTGAGCTCTTTGGCATACCCTGTGGTGGCTAAACTTTGAAGGGGACCCCAGTGAGTCAAATCTTTACATAACACACTCCCCTTGAGTGTGTGGGCAGGATCTGAGGCTTACCTCCAGCCAACAGAAAATGACAAAGGTAGTGGAACAGCCACTCTGGGCTTACATAAGACAGTATCTTAGCAGCTGGTAGCAAGAGCTTCTCCTACTGGCTTAAAGGAATAAGGTTCCACATTGTAAGGTGGTTTAGGGATGAGGGGGTTTACAGTAGACTTGTAAAAGGACCATTTGGGGAGGAACTGTAGTGTCAAGTAGGAGGAGAGGGCCCTCAGGATAGCTAGTCACCAATGGGAACCTCCATCCTACAGTCACAAGGAATTCGGCCCCAGATCCTAAGAGCTTGGGCAAGGATTCTGAGTTCCAGAAAGGAACACAGCCCTGTCCATATGTTGAGTGCAATCTTGTGAGAAGATGAGAAAAAGAACGGGTTGAGCTGTGCCTAGACTAGTCCACCAGACTGTGAGATCTGAAATGTACACTGTGCTAAGCACCTAAGTTTGGGTAATCTGTTATGTAGCGACAGACAACTAAAACCATTCGCCAACTGTGAAAAAGCTGCATTGTCAGAAGTTCCCAATTTTGAGTGTGCTTGAGACTTACCCAAGACTTTTTTTTTTTCCTTTTTAAACAAATACACAATTCTGTACCTCAAAGCAATTGCTTGATCAGAATTTTGAGAGAAGGGGCTGAGATATGCTAATTTTTTAAAGATTTCCAGGTGATTCTGAGGACACCAGTCTGATCCTTGAGATCCTTTCTAGTTATAAATGTTTACAAATGGCATTTGGCATGCAAAGGTTGATAACGCTTACTTCCTCTCATTTTCTTGTATAGTAAAATCACACATGATATTTGCTGTAGCTCCAGAGACCAACTTTTAAAACATGGAAGCAGCTGTGCTTGATAAATATATCTATCTTTGGCCATCTTCCAAGCCAATATGTCATCAACCAGTGTGTGGACATTTACTTTCCTTCTTAAAAGAGAGAAAGAAGAACAGAAAGACAGAGAGAGAGAGAGGCACAGATACACACACACACACATTTTAAATGACCTACACACCCAAAGTGACTATAAATGAGGCTTGTTTGGGGTAGGGGTGGGAACAGGCACATCTTACTACTTTCTTTCCTCTCATTGTTTCTAAAACCAGAGCTTCCCCTTCCCTCCCAGCTCCGGCTGGGCAAAAACCTCCTATTTCCTACTGCCTATTTTTTGTACCCATACCTAGCAAAGCTCTGTTGCTCGCCATCATCAATCTATAATGAGAGAGGAAAATACAGGTAAGAGAGGAGAAACTAAACCTTGGAGAACTCTCAGCTATAAATTAAAGTTCGATCTTACTTATATTTTAAAAGCAATGGCCCCATGGAATAAAGACAAGGGAGTTTTTCCTCCCTCTATTCACTTCTAATTTATATTGTCCCAAGTCAAGGTACTGTGGAAGGAAAGTTGTAGAAGCTGAGAGGCTAGAGGAATTGATTTTTGGTTTTTGTCTTCAAAAAAGAGGAGTAACAGGAACAGACAGAGTATCAGATAGTAGCTTAGAAGTCCATGTGCCTCAGTTTTGATCCTTGGTTTAACGTGTTAACCTCTATACCTCTGGTTCAAGGCCCTATGGTTGCTGAGTTTCTAAGGGCAACTATAAATCCTGAATAAGCGGTTCATTCTGGGTTGCCCTCTTTTCAAATGGGGTCAAACTACTTTCTTGGCAGATTTCCTTTAAGATGATTTATTATATTGCTGAAAAAAAAAAAGAATGAATGAATGAATGAACAGACCCCTTTCTCCTCTTCTTCTAACCATCCCCATGCAGAATTTGTAAAATCCATTAATCATATACTGGGTTTGAATGAGTTTTCAGGACTTCAGAAAGCAGCCTGCTGAAAGTTTAAGCAGATGTTTCCTTTTATTAATGCAACGATGAACAACGTTGAAAAAGGAGAAGCAAATATTTTACGATCTCATCTTCAAAGTCAAAGAATTCTCAGAGATTTGTTTTTTTCCTGCTTTTAAATTTCAGGTCAGTGGGACTGGGTTCAGGAACCCTCACATAGCACATGTTTCAAACAGAGTGTCGTGGTACTACAGTCTGTTCCCTTCTCTCTTTCCCGCACTACCTCTTCACCCCCACCCCAAGTCCCATTATGTTTGGTTGAAGCTGCCTTTGGAACAAAGATTGACTTTTAATACACATTTGCGTGCATCCCAATAAATAACATAGTTTATTGTGTTTCAATCAGTCTCTTATTCTCAAAAACTCTAACAATAATTTCAGATGTGGTCTCCTCACATTTCAAATTCTGACATAGCTATGCCACTTGGCACTTTGATCACTTATTACTTGTGGTTTTCTTTTCTTTTCTTTTATATTTATGTTTAATCTGAATCTCTGCTGACTAAACTTCTTTTCTAACTATGATACACACTCTATTATCTCTCCCCAGGATACTGTCTCTTACCATTGAACTAATTATAGGAGCAGTGGATATAATATCTCTTCTTTTATAATAAACCCAACCAACTGCGCCATATTCCTATTGCCACTAGAACATTTAATTCCCTTGATGATAGCTTTAATTGTTGCTAAGAACAGTATTTTTTCCAGGGCTCTTCACTTTTCGTCACCAACAATAAGATGTGTTTATTTCCCTTTTCAAGAGCAACTTCTTCCCCAGGCGGGAGAAAGAAAGTTACTTCGAAACCACATAAAATGTACTGAGCATTCAATCTTAGGAGTGGAGAACAATATGCTAAATTGAGACGTGAAATCTGGAGTATACAACCACCTACACTAGATACGGGTTCTCCCCTCACATTTCAGGGTCCCCTCAGCCACACTGAAAATAAGTACTTTCTAAAAAAAAAAAGACAACATTTCTCCCCTTTGCGATTGCATGTAACTGATCTAATTGACACATTTTAAATCCCTGAGAGTGCAATGCAGACTTGTCTCCCTTAACATGTGCTCATGCAAATGATGAACACTGGTAGGAAGAATGTTTCTAAAGAAGATCACATTTGCATCTAACTGATTCAAGCATCATATTTGATGTGGCTACATGGAAGGTATTCTTGCATAAGTAGGGACTTTTTGGAAACCTTGATCATTTTTTTTTTTTTTGCCCATTTCCTGCAGCATAATATCAATTCTGCTTTTCAGAAACAAAACAAAACAAAATATGCATATGTTTTAAACCCATCAGCATCAAAATCACAGGATATAGTGAAAGCAGGAAATATGCCAACATCTCATTGGTCAATTTGGTTGCTTACTTTCATGAACCTTAATCTACCCATGTACAAATCTGGAAATTGAATTAGACCAGAGATGAGAAACGATTTTTGTTAGCACTGACTCAGGGCAGAAATGTGCATGGGCTTGTATTTGGAAGAAATTGTGTATATCTATACCTATACCTACACGGACATCTATACCCACCTGTACCGATTTCTACAGCCATCTACATTTATATTGGCATCTTTAGGAAACGTAACATCTATAACTGTGATGGATAGTTATTTTATTATTTCTAAATTCTTGAAGGCTTTTTTAGCAAAGAAAAATTCAGAAAATGTATTAATAGTCTTTGAAATAACATCTAGGAATAATAATAATTAGAGAAGGGGATCTAATTTCATATTAGAGTTTAGCCACACAAATAGGATTTTTAAAATTCTGATTAAGGAATTGGTAAGCAGGTGGAAAAATATTGCTTCTACCATTTCAGCTCCTACTACTCTTGGCCTCATACACTTCATTGCAGTAATATTGGCCTTTGCTCTGTTTTTGTAACATACAAATTAATTTCTGCCTCAGGATCTTTGCATTCTCCTCTTTCAGGAACTTTGATCCAATACCACTGAATAGCTCATTTGTTCATTCTTCTCTTTACTCAGTGTATAATCCCTATCTCTAAGAGAAATCCCTACCTTCTTATATACTCCACGCTTGTTTATAACAGTGCCCTATTTTATTTTCTTATAGGACTCATCACTAACTAAAATAAAGTACATTAATTGTCTGTTTCTGTTCAAGAATGTAAATTTTTTAAGGACAGATACTTTGTCTTATTCACATCTCCAGCACAGAGCAGGTGTTCATTAAATTTTGGCTGAATGAAGAAATATGTTTTTTTCTTGTCTTTCAGATGATGTCTTAGACCAAGTTGTAAGGCAAGGTAAGTCATTAGTTGCTCATCACTGAAATATGTGTTTCTAAAATGATAACTGATAATGTTAATAACAACTAGTACTATACTTAGCATATTTGCTATCACACTGATTTCCCCACTGAAAGTGGTATTATAGCCAACTCTACTTTGAGGATGAATTCTTGCCATGTCATGTGATTTTAGATCAGCTCCAGGATTTTGATGGGAAAGCTATTTTTAACATCCCAGATTGGAAATGCCCACATTGCACTGTTTTACCAGGAATACAGACCACCCTCAAAATCGCTTAACACTGGATTTCTAATCTCATTCTTAGGGTTCTTATATTTGTGAAAGGAAGCTAACATCAAATAATGCGAGAAAAAATAAAGCCTGCTTTTTGTTAGAGGAATAAATCTCAGAAAAAAACATATTTTCATGAAAAAAAAATAGCCAGTTTATAGTAGAGTGGCCAGGATTAGTAATACTTAAAACAATACTCAGAGGCTCTGACTTTCTCACCTCACACAGTTTCCTGGCCATTTAGACAATTCACTTCATATCTGAGCTCAGAAATACTATTTATGCCTCAGTGGAGGCATAAATAGAAAGCTATTTATGGACCTCTCAGAAAATCAGAGTCAGAACATTACCAAGCTTATTGTTTGAAAAAACTATTAAAGAATAATGGACATACAATATTGTATTAATTTCAGGTATAAGCTATGGTGAATCGATATTCATATACATTACAAAATGGTCACCACCGTAAGTCTAACTGCCCCCTGTCACCACAAAAGTCGTTACAATATTAGTGACTATATTCTCTCAGCTGTACATTATGTCCCCATGATGTATTTTAATACTTAGTTATTTTTTTTTGCTTTGTTATAGTAGGTACATCTAAAACATGACACTAAAGTGTTAATCTGTGTTACAGAAAAGATACTAAGATTTTCTATTATTTACACTAAACAAGCAAGCACCTTTAAAAAAATAAAAGATAAATAAATAATATAAAATTATTTATAAATATATATTATATAATGTTTATATTTTGTATTTTATAAAAATGTATTTTTATACTTTATAAAAAACAAATAAATAAATAAAACCCAAAACAACATAAAACAAACCAAATTATTCCTTTTTGACATTCCCCTAGCCAGAGGGGACACTGTGTCCTCTTCCAAATGACCAAGACCCCTTTCAGGGGTTACACGCTATGAAGACATCCTCTAATTAGAAATATCAGCTCTGGCTGGAATCACAGGGGCAATGGAGAAGGGTTAGGGTTGTGGAGGAGGGGGTCCAAACTTGGGCAGGGGATTCCTACAGCTTCTGGCCAGCTGCCCTCAGACCCTTGCTGCCTTTTGCCATCCTTGGGTGGATAGCTTGGTTGGAGGTGCTGCGGGAGCTGTCCACCCACCCAGGACTTTAGGGTGGGTTCAGACGGCTATGGCAGGTCAATACTCCAGGAACAATTTTTTTTTTTTTTTTGCAACTTCAAAGATTTTATTAACATGAGGTTTTTGTTTGTTTGTTTGTTTGTTTTTAAGATTTCATTTATTTATTTGACAGACAGATCACAAGTAGGCAGAGAGAGAAGAGAAAGCAGGCTCTCCACCGAGCAGAGAGGGCTCGATCCCAGGACCCTGGAATGGTGACCTGAGCCGAAGGCAGAGGCTTTAACCCACTGAGCCACCCAGGTGCCCCTAACATGAGTCTTTAAAAACTAGCATCCTGAGGCATCTTGGTGGCTCAGTGGGTTAAGCCTCTGCCTTAGGCTCAGATCGTGATCCCACATCAGGCTCCCTGCTCAAAGGGAGTCTGCTTCTCCCTCTCCTCCCCACCTCTGCTCTCTCTCTCTCTCAAATAAATAAAATCTTTAAAACAAATAAATAAAAACTGGCATTCATACCAGTGTGGGGGTGAGGGTGGGAGAAGAGGGGAGGAGAAGGGGGGCGAGAGGAGGGTGGGGCAGGGTAGTGGGGGAGGAATTCTGCTCTGTTGGTAATCAAGCTCTGGCTTCATCCCATCATGGATTTCACAGTCCCCCAGAGACACATGGTCCTTAAAAATCTTGCCCCACTTCTTCAGGATGATCTTGTTTTAATGGGTACCAGTTGGTTGTGACCAGCTTCGATGGTGCCATCAGTGTTGCATTTAACATGGACCGTCTTACCTAGAGAGTTCTTGCAAACAACCTCCATCATCCTGTCTGGAGCTCAAAACACCTGGAACCTGTGGCTGCCACAAGCTCCTCCTTCAAGGGCCAAGCCCATGTCAGAGTGGACTCCAAGGGCGAGAAGCAGACCTTTAATCCAATTCACCTACTTTATCCCCCCCCCATATTCCCAATTGACAACCATCAGTTTGTGCTTTGTAAATATGAGTCTGTTTTATTTTGGGTTTGCTTTGTTTTTAAATATCATATGTACATGAACTTCTACAATATTTGTCTTTCTTTGACTTATTTCACTCAGCATGATAGATTCTAGGCCTACCCATGTTGTCACACATGGCAAGATTTCATTCTTTTTTATGATGATTCTTCCATTACACCCCATCTTCTTTATCAATTCAACTATTCATAAACAGTGAGTCGGCTTCCATTTCTTGGCTCTTGTAAATAACGCTATACTGAACATAGAAGTACTTCTAAAAAATATATGTTTATAAAAAATAAAAAATTATATTACAAAAAAAAAAAAAGAAGTACTTCTATCTTTTCAAATTTGTTTTTATTTTCTTTGGATACTTAAACGGCCAAATTGGCCGTTCTATTTTTTTTTTTAATATTTATTTATTTATTTGAGAGAGAGAAAGAGTGCAAGTGAATGAGGAAGGCCAGAAGTAGGGGGAAGAGAGACAATCCTCAAGCAGGCTCCTCTCTCAGTGTGGAGCAGGACACTGGGCTTAATCCCAGGACCCCAGAGATCATCACCTGAACTGAAACCAAGATTTGGCCACTTAACCAACTGAGCCACGCAGGCACCCCTGGTAGTTCTATTTTTAATTTTTTTTAGGAAACTTCCTTAGTGTTTTCCATAATGGCTGCACCAATTTACATTCCCTCCAACAGTGCACCAAGGTTTCCTTTCCTCCACATCCTGGCTAATACTTGTCATTTCTTGTCTTTTTCATACATTACTAACCATTCTAACAGATGTAAAGTGATACCTCATTGTGGTTTTGATTTGCATGTCCCTGATAATTAGGGAAATGCATGTAGCTATTTTCATGTTGCTGTTGGCCCTCTGTACATCTTTCTTTGGAAAATGTCTATTCAGATCCTTTGCCCATATTTTTTAACCAAATTGTTTCTTTTTTTGATATTCAGTTGTATTCAAGCATACTCCTAAAAAACCAAAACAAACAAACAAACAAACAAACAAAACAAACCTAAAACAAAACAAAAAACCCACTAGTAGCAAAAACAAAGACCCTGATTATATATATTACTTAACGGAGCTGTGCATGATTTGTTGTCTTGCTAAAGGCCTATTTTGTAGTCAAGTCATCCAAGTGAATTATAGTGGTAGGAACATACCCTTCTGACATAATCAATTTAACTTCAGGCAAAATGTTGGGATCAAATTCAAAATATATGGGTGTGGGTAACAATTCTCATGACTAATCACCTAATTAATGCATTTTGCCTTTGTTTACTAAGAATATTTATATGCTAATTAAGTCAGATGTACTGACTGGTCATTAAATGTACCACTGATGAGATTTTAATAATAATAACTAAAACTGAAATCTTATTCAGGTTAAAGTTGGGTTTTTTTTTTGTTTTTTTTTTTTTTTTTTTGACAGAGAGAGAGATCACAAGTAGGCAGAGCAGCAGGCAGAGAAAGGGGGAAGCAGGCTCCCCACTGAGCAGAGAGCCAGATGCGGGGTTCCATCCCAGAACCCTGGGATCATGACCTGAGCTGAAAGCAGAGACTTAACCCACTGAGCCACCCAGGCACCCCTTATTCTACAGGTGAAATGACCATCTCACACCACAATTTCAGCAGTTTATCAACTACCTGGGTGAAGGTAATCTTTTTTTTCTCCCCACAAATCAGTTTTTACTGAATTCTGGAGTTGTGAAGTAACTTACCCAACATCAGATTTAAAAAGTTGTAGAGTGGGTCTACAACCTAGATTCTGGTCCTTTATTCTTTTTCTCCCCCTAAATCAGTTTTTACTGAATTCCAGAGTTGTGAAGTAATTTACCCAACATCAGATTTAAAATGTAGTGGACTGGGTCTCCAACCTAGATTCTGGTCCTTTAAGTAAGTTTCCAAACTTACTTCTAAGATAAGCATCCCTCTTTCAAAGGAAAGTTTAAGCACAAGTTCAACATATAACAGAGATAAATATGCACCCACTACTATCAGTTATGAAAGATGCCAGACAACACACCTGGCCCTTCAACTCCTTCCTCCACTGAAGTGACTGAAGGAGCTCTGAAGAAAACACTTAACACATTGCATGGTTTGAAATCCAATGATGCATATATAGATAGAGACTGAAGCTTGCAAGGAAAGGGATTAATGATAATGACCAAGTCATCAGTATTGGTTATGGACTCTTTTCATTCATTGTATGTTCATTAACTATGGCTTTCTTAAGTATAAGTTGATGGATTCTTCCCTCTCTGTTTCACCAGTTACTTCAACACTCAGTCATCATCCAGGCCTCTGTAAGGCATGGCCTCTGCACATCTCCAATGTCACATAAACTAGAATGTAGTACTTCTAATGCTCTTAATTGCAGCAACAGCTCTGAGCCCATTGGTGATTCTTCCACCAGAAGGAAGGAAACAAAAGTGTAAGTACGTCTTTTTAGAATATCTGTGAAATTAGCTCTACCTGATTTGACTTTATTATTAACTCCAATATGATCTGAAGTTAGACTAATGTCAAGACTAATGTCGAGTTTTGATATTGTGGGATAAGCACTGAGATTGGAGTTGGGCCGTTCATTTCCAGTCAAATATAACCCACCTCCCTTGTGACCTGTGAGTCTTCGTGAAAGTCATTCTTTTTAGTTTCGGGCATTTCACACGTAAACAAAAGAAAAAAATATATCATAACAGTGAAGCCCAATTATGTTTTTTTAAAGGATGGTATTCAAAATATGCAGCAACTAGAAGGTCAAGTACATTGTCCAATCAGAATGGATGCTGACAGCAAACACTGAAGGGGCCCAGGCATATAGTAGCTGTGGCAGAATCCGGTGAGATCAGATAGCATAGTAAACATGGAAATGCTTTGTTAACTATGAAGTTTACCTAAGGTTAGGTGTAATTATAATACTGGTTTATAAGTTCTGTACATTCTTGCTTACTTATAATATTTCAAACCATGATGTTCTCCATGAACTTCAGTGCTACAAGTATTTAAAAAGACAAAGACGATGGTGATTATGATGGTTATTTAATTTTTTACCAGAATTCTAAAGGATGGGTTTCATTATTATCTCTGTTTTACAGATGAGATCCTTGAGCCTCCATAAGTTTAATTCATATGCCTGACCTTACCCAGCTAATCACCTGCAGAACCAGAATTCAAACCCAAGTGTGTCAAAACCAAGCCTGTGTCATAACCTGGGTAGTTGAAGTGTGATTTTTACCAAGAATTCACAGTAAATTTCTCAAAGTCATAACATGCTGAAGTAAGACTTCCACCTCCTGTTACTTCTCAACTGGAGTCACTGGTAAGGTGGGTTTATTCTATATTTAATGGAGCTTCAAGATCCCTCACTTACACCATCATCTGCCAGCGCTGAGAGTTACTTAGGAGTCCTAGAGGATTTTGGGTGGGGAGGGAAAGCCAGGTTGCACACAGAAGCAAATCTACACAAGTATTACTGGGAAATGGCGCACAAAGAACTCAGAAGAAAAGACTCTAAATCTCTAAAATTTCAGAATTTTCTTGGGATTTCTCTTATTTGAAATCATGATTTATTTTGTCCCCAGTTGTGTTCTCATACTTTACTTATTTGTTTTCTCCTTAAAGAAAGTCTTTACAAATGTATGACCTTTGAGTCCCCAAAAAACCAGTTCTGCCTTGGTCATGGTGTTAAGTGAGGACGAATCTAGTAGATATCTGGGAAACCAGCTAAGCCCAGTTTTCTCATTCTTAGCTCTTCCTACTCACACTTCAGAGCCAACATAGCAGCAATTTCTGATTTTCTAAGTCTACATTAGTTTCCCTTTCTGCCATCCCCCTAGTATCAATGGCTTCCCCTTTATAATATTTTTAGAATTTATCATATGTTACTCCCAGTTACATGTACCTCAAAGACAGGCTGTGTCTGACTTGGTCACCATTTTATCTTTAATGCCAAGATCAGCACCTGACACAAGGAAGCTACGTAAGAACTCAATGAATAACTACTGAATAAGCATTTTTTTTTTCCTTCCTTAGATATATACATGTAGTTTCTGAATGTCCCATATACCTTGTTGAAAAACAGAATTTTTTTTCACCCCAAATTTTCCAATTTTTTAAAGATTTAATTTATGTGAGAGGGAGAGAACAAGAGAGAATGTGGGCCAGGGGAGGGGCAAAGGGAGAGGGAGAAACAGATTCTGAGCTGAGGAGGGAGCCCAAAGCCAGGCTCCATCCCAGGATCCCAGGATCATGACGAGAGCTAAAGGCAGACATTTAACTGACTGAGCCACCCAGGGGCCCCTGCCCTAAAAATTTCTATAGCTGAACACCTTTACTCAGGACTCCGTCCAAACCTTTGAATTTAAAGACAAGTGCAGAGAGGAAAATCAAACACTTCATGTGAACAGTCAAAGCAACAGAAAAAGACAACTTTAAAATACAGTAACATGGATTTAGATGTCACTGAAAACAACCCCCCCCCCAATCTCACCAACCCAGACAAATCCCACAACTCACTAGACACATCTATAAAAAAATGAACATGTCTACAAAATGTTCCTGTGAAACAGAATGCATTTCCTGAAGAACAAAATGTAATTTATAGAGACCTTTTCTTTTATGACAACTCCCTTGTGTCAGGAATTCAAAGTAGGCCAAATGACCACAAAAACTTGTGTCAGGAATTCAAGTAGATCAAATGGCCAACTGGAAGATGAAGATTGAACAATCTTAACTTTTTGGCTCTTCTTAAGGGAGTAGCATAAATCTTTTAGGGCAGGTTGCAAGACAGTTTGATATGTTTCAGTAGTTGCTTCATACCTCTCTGGGTTCTTCTGAATCAATACTTGTCCAATTTTTGTCTTTGGTTTGATAGAATCATAAAAACATAGAAAGCAGAGTAGGATGGAACTCTGGCGGTTAGCTAATTTAACTTTTCACACTACAAATGCCTTCCAAGGAGTCCCCAAAACTAGCAAGGGAATGTCCTGAGGGAAACTTCCAGATTTGGAGCATCTCCAACTATTGGAAAGAGTGTTTACTTTGTCTTATTCTATTCTGTTTCTTTCAAATTTCATCAATACCTGCCTTCCTAGAATTGACTTCTACTAGGGATTGTTTTACCTTCCGAAGCAACCCAAGATAAAAATATTCCTCTTTGTTACCCAATGATATATTAGCATTAATATTCCTCTTTGCTACATTTTGTGTTGAATAACTAACCTTCTCAACCTTTCTTCTGGCTACATTCGTCAATTTGGAGCCAGGTTCACATGGCTTCCAGACTGGTTATCTTGACCAATTTAGGCTGAATACACCCTAGACAAAATTGTTGGGTAGGATTACTCACACACAGGATGGGCTAGGAGCTAATAGTCCAGATAATTAACAAATTTTAGGGGAATTACGTTACCAAAACAATCTCAAGCCTATGACTCAATCCTAAAAACATTTTGTTTTCTTGATATCTTACCAAAAGCTATAGCTCCTCAAGAAGGGCTTATTTTCATGGGGAGACAAACCATAAGTGACTCTTAATCTCACAAAACAAACTGAGGGTTGCCGGGGGCAGGGGGTTTGGGAGAAGGGGGTGGGATTATGGACATTGGGGAGGGTATGTGATTTGGTGAGTGCTGTGAAGTGTGTAAACCTGGTGATTCACAGACCTGTACCCCTGGGGATAAAAATATATGTTTATCAAAAATAAAAAATAAAAAAAAAAAAAATAAAAAAAAAAAAAAGAAGGGCTTATTTTCTCATTCCTCCCCTCAAATGTAGATATGGAGATTAATAGATAATGAAGACCTTCTGGAGACAGAACCAGAACAAAGAGCTTTCACTGTTTCTATCCAGCAGATTTGATGATTGTAATCCACCCACGACTACCCTTGAGTTGACACTCTCTCTTTTTCTGAAAAGAGAATTTTCATGTACTTCCTTCTTTACTTTTTATATATTATATTTGTTAATATTGAATAACTAACCTTTTTAGTATATTAGTCTTCAGATCACATAAAATTTACCCAAATATATAGGAAAGGACTGTCCATCACTCTGATTTCCTTGATGATTTGTGGATACAGTAAATGGATAAAATTTTGAGGTTTAGAGAGGAAGGGCATGCATAAATATCTGGGAAGCAAATGTGTAGATTACAGTATGGTCTGTTTATGGCTTACCCAAGAATCTATTTTCTCATATCCCTTAATAACCAAACCAATAACTTTGGCAGTGTTTTGCTGTCCAGTTAAAGAAAAAACAAAAACGCAATGCACATTTTACAGCCTTTGTGCACCAAAATGTGTCCACATGATTGAGTTTTGGACTAAGAGATGTAAGTGGAGTTGTCATGTGGGATTTCAAAGACATGCCTTTAAAGGGAGAAATGATATACTGCTTTATGGTTTGACCAGTTAGTTTTCTGAAGTACAGATCTGATATCTGGGCCTTCACCTCTTATTTTACATAATGAGAGTAAGTCACCAACCCAAAAATAGTGGACAGAGAGTTGGAAGTAGCCTGGTCTCTGATGTTATCATGGAGTTGCCAAGCAAACTGAAAGATATCAATGCCTACATGTCCTTATGGAGAAGGATAAAATTGTGAGTCATTATCTTGGGGGAGGGGTAGGTTATGCTAATCCCAAAAGAGTTCAATTCCTCACATGGTACTTCCCAAATGTTCTAAATAACCTTCCATAGTATTTCTGGAGGATTACATCCTTTTCACCTACAAGACCAACAAAGATTTTAAAAGGTTTTAATTGGTAGGTATTCCATCTCTTTTCATTTAAGTAAGCATATTCTAAACAAACTTATATCAACTATATTACTGATGTATCATGTTTCATTATTTTTCATAAATTGCATATTAATTAGCACTGGTTATGTTTATAGTTCACATACTTAGTGGTGAATGAATACGGGTCTAGAATACACAATTTCACTTAAATTTTAAATATGTAATAAATAATGATGAAGAAAAACACTCTCATCTCATGCTCCCAAAAAGTATATAAAATCACAAACTAATAACTGAATTTGGGGCTATTAACAGTTTTGGTTACTTGACTGTCTGGTTCCTTCCATTTACACAACCTAGTAAATATAACATTTTTAAGTATTTGAGTTTTGTTTCTCCTTATGAAATCAAAAGGGTTTATGTTGGTTAGTTCTATTTCCTGAAATCTATGATAAGAGAAAATGGCAAGAAGCAGAAAAACATTTGTAATTCCAGTTTCTTCTTTCATATAAAACATTTTATGATCAATGTTCAAGAAATAGGGTTTAATATCTCCAAAACAGTTTTTATGCTAATATGTTTCTTTTGAAGACCAGAAGGGCTAACTTTAAGAGCAGTGTAAGAATGGGAGCAAAGCTCAGTCCACAAGCTTATTTCTAATATTACCCCATTCTGTGTTCTTGAGTAACTCTCTAGTAACCCATTACTGGACCTCCTTTTGCTAAACCACAAAAATGGGGGCATTTATATATAATTGCTTATTTTAAATTAAATCTAAAGTCCAAAACCATGCTTTGAAGTAGAAATCATGAGCCACATGTGTAATTTTAAATTTTCTTTCTTTTTTTTTTTTTTTTTTTAAAGATTTTATTTATTTATTTGACAGACAGAGATTACAAGTAAGCAGAGAGGCAGGCAGAGAGAGAGGAGGAAACAGGCTCCCTGCTGAGCAGAGAGCCCGATGCGGGGCTCAATCCCAGGACGCTGGGATCATGACCTGAGCCGAAGGCAGAGGCTTTAACCCACTGAGCCACCCAGGCGCCCCATTAAATTTTCTTAAAAAAAAAAAAAGGATTTTATTTATTTATTTGAGAGAGAATGAGTGAAAAAGAGAGTGGGGGAGGAGGGTGAAGGGCAAGGAAGAAGAAGCAGACTTCCTGCTGAGCAGGGAGCCTGATATGTGTGGTCCAGGCTCCAGGACCCTGAGATAATGACCTTGAGCAGAAGGCAGACACTAAATCAACTGAGCCACCCACCCAGGCATTCCCCAACCCTCTTTCTCTCTCTTTTTCTTAAAGATTTCATAATTACAAATTTTCTTATAGCCACATTAAAGATAAAAACAAATAGTTGTAATCCATTTTAGTTATATATTTTACTTAGCCCAACATCCCCAAAATAGTATCATTTTAGCACATAGTCATCATAAAATAATTAATGAGACATTTTAAATTCTAATATTTTTAAAATATAATAGACATGGGTGGCTCCGATGGGTAAGTGTCTGCCTTCGGCTCAGGTCATGATCCCAGCGTCCTGGGATCAAGCCTCACATATAGCCCCACAGCGGGCTCCTAGCTCAGCAGGGAGTCTGCTTCTCCCTCTCGATCTGCCTCTCCCCCTGCTCATGCTCTCTCTCTATCTCTTTCTGTATCTCTGTCTCAAATACATAAATAAATTTAAAAAAATCCTTTAAAAACTGCTAAAATATAATAGGCAAAAAAATTAAAAGATAAAATATAATGAGCGGTTTACACTTGCAGGGCATCTCAGTTTGAAGAAGCCATATTTCAAGTGTTCAATAGCCACATGAGCCCTGTTGCCACAGTTTTGGACTGAATAGGTCTAATATAATCTAGGCACTGACCTCTGGATCTATGAAAATCATTCACATTTTTGTGTTGAGTAGGGAGAGGTCGATAAGAAACAACGGCTGGAGGGTGCCTGGGTGGCTCGGTTGGTTAAGCGACTGCCTTCATCTTGGGTCATGATCCTGGAGTCCCAGGATTGAGTCCCACATCAGGCTTCATGGGGAGTCTGCTTCTCCCTCTGACCTTCTACCCTCTCATGTTCTCTCTCTATCTCTCTCTCTCTTTCAAATAAATAAATAAAATCCTAATAAATAAATAAATAAATAAGTTTCAATGAATCTATATGAAATAAATAAATAAATAAATAAATAGAATCTTAAAAAAATAAAAAGAACCAACTGCTAGAAATCTCCAGTGTTGCCTCCCCAAGCTCTCAGAGCAGCCTACCAGAGGAGATAATGAAATCATTTAATAGCCAGTAGAGCATGAACCCTGAGAAATCAAAATAGACACTGGCCCCTTCAGAATCGACATCATTCAAAACAACCAGTCAAGAGAACATGAATGCAGGTTGGCTATAAGCCATGGCTGTGTATATGCTCAAACAAAACAAAACAAAACAAAACAAAACAAAACAAAATAAAAACAAGTATTATTAGTGAATCCTTTGATAACTGTCTGCCCCAGCATATCACACTCTCCTTGTAAAAGGGCCCTATCTGTTTGGATTCATTGTAACCCAATAAGTTATACAGTGAAGGAAACAGGTAATATAGTGCTTCTCATCCTATATGAGAAGTCTTCAGACTGGCAGTCTTGCAGTAAGGCAGGGTGTGAAGACTTGTCTGCATGGGATTTTGTGTCCATTTGAGAATAACCTAATTGTCTTGCTTGAAGAATTGGGAAGGGACAAATGAAATTAGGAATTGAGTCTAAAAGCACTTCACTATGGCATCACTGGGCACCGGCTAAGGTATTGAATAAATACTTACTAAGGGGATAAATGAATGAATATCTTCTCTGGGAACAGTACTTCATAAATCAAATGTGGTTCTTACTAGGTGCCTTACACGAAGAGCACCGGCATTAAGGAATACTTAGCCACCATGTAACATCTTTTACCTAATGGTATCTCGTTTATATATTCTTTCATGACTGACTACTGATAAAGTCACAAATCCATCTTCTCATAATTGAGTGATCCACAAATATTTCAGATCTTCTGTACAGAATGGAGCACTAGCTCATTTGTTGAGAGTTCCTTGCATCTAAAGGTACAAAATACCATGGAAGAGAGTGAAATTGATGGAATTGTGTCAAATCCGGGAAATCAAGAATGGCGAGACTCAATGTGAGAAGTAACATTGGCCAAGAACAGTACTAGCAGGTGACATATATAAAGATAATGCAAGAAAGGCCTTTCTAGCCCTGGTCTTCCTCTTCCTTACATTGTCTCATGCTACTGCAGTGCAGGAAAGAACCAAATGCTTGATACAATGGGGTGAAATTAGGGCAACACTGTCCTCATGCTAGAAAGCACCGCACAGCAAAGGTACAGGTACACTAGGCATTACCTTTGCATTCTATATCTCCCTTCCCCAACACACACAAAACTGCCACCAAAATATTGAAGGAACATCCCTATTATTTAAAGGTTCTTTTTGTTGTTGTATTGTGTTGTGTTTTTTTTTGTTTGTGTTTGTGTTTTTGTTGTTTTTTGTTTTTTTATATAGAAACAAGGACTATTGCCTAAAATTCTTTATAGTGGGGTGTGTGGGTGGCTCAGTCATTAAGCGTCTGCCTTTGGCTTAGGTCATGATACCAGGGTCCTGAGATCCAGCCCCTCTCCTGGCTCCCTGCTTGGCAGGAAGCCTGCTTCTCCCTCTCCCACTCCTCACTGTTTGTGTTCCCTCTCTCACTGTGTGTCTCTCTGTCAAATAAGTAAATAAAATGTTTCAAAAATAAAATACTTCATAGTATTATTTGTAAAATTAATACCAATTACTTATAGATATGGCTTTAGATTTGGCAATATGGCTGACAAAAAAACTTGAAAATTCTACAACAAATACTTGGAAGAGGTGGATAAAATACTCTCATTTAAAAATGAATAACTGACCCAAGGAAAAGATAAATTCTTAGGTTTTAGAAAATTAAAAAGAAGTGAATCATAGAGAAATAATTTATGTGTACTAATATTATAGCTGTTCCAGGTAAGTATGGAGGTTTTGGGGGTAAAGGGAAACAAAGCAGATAGGTATTAATGTTTATAAATACAAATGGGAAAATTCTTGGCTCTGCATGAGACAGTTTTGGGACTCTGCATATAGCTGCAACCCACAAGAGCTTCACCCTGAATTCAAAGAAAAGTTGAAAAATTTACCTATGGTACAGAAAACCGATAAGAAAACATGTCACAACTGAGACTTGGGAAAGGAAAGCATATATTCTGCTAAAATATTAGGCTTGATGTTCTATGTACTGAGTTTAAAATGTATCACTGGCCTTAGAATCCAAAATTAGCATAGATCTTTGCCAAGTCTAATGATATTGCTGGTAGAGCTCTTACTATAAGCATTGGCAAAGTTACACTGAAAAGATCTCCATAGATACAGTAAAAATAAGCTCAATATTTCAAAACACTTATACAATATTCCCTTCATGAATGAACATTTATCGGACATAGTAGGTAGAGTATAGGTAGAGTAAAATCAACATATTTTAAAACTGAGAAAATAAGTGTAAAAAGACTACACAAAATGTATCTTTATAAATTTTATAGACATAAGGTAATTACATAAAAATAAAGAAAGGAATCAGATACTTTGGATATGGGACAGGAAAAGTTGAAAAATAATCAAACAGAACTACTAGGATTGAAAAAAGCACATAGAGGTACTAGGTGGCTTAGTCAGTTAAGCATCTGTCTCAGCATAGGTCATGATCCCAGGGTCTTGGGATCGAGCCCTGCACTGGGCTCCCCGCTCAACGGGGAGCCTGCTTCTCCCTCTCCCTCTGTCTCTTCTCCTGCTTGTGCTCTCTCTGTCTCTCTCTCTCATTCAAATAAATAAATAAAAGCTTTTTTAAAAAATCACATAGAAATTTAAAAAAAAGAAAGAAAACCTTAATGTATGCATTAAATGTTTAATTAGACACTATAGAAAGTAATGTTTATGAACTAAAGGGGCAACTGATGAAGTAATTTAAAATACATCCCCAAAAGGTAAATGCATGAAACACATTAGAAGTAAAGTTAAGAAACTCAGAATTTGCAATGAGAAAAGCCAACATATGCCTAAAAATAGTTTATAAATGGGGCTATAAGGAGGATTTGGGGAATGATATATAAAGAGTTAATGAATACATTTCCCTACAACTGAGGAGGGTCATAAATACCTAGAATAAGGAATGTAGAGAATCTTAGAAAGAAAAAAAAAAGTTTAAATGTAAATAAAATTGTGTATATATATATGCATGTGCACACACACATACAGAGGGAAGACAGAAAGACAGAGAAAGAGAAAACACACTTTGTTTTCAGTCTTTTGTTAGGTCCTAGGGTAAAAAATAACCATAAAATATGGTTCTTTGGGCACCTGGGTGGCTCAGTGGGTTAAAGCTTCTGCCTTTGACTCAGGTCATGATCCCAGGGTCCTTGGATCGAGCCCCACATCAGGCTCTCTCTTCAGCAGGGAGCCTGCTTCCCTTCCATTCTCTCTGCCTGCCTCTCTGCCTACTTGTGATCTCTCTCTGTCAAATAAATAAATAAATAATCTTAAAAAAAAAATGTGGTTCTTGACCTTAGGATTTTAGACTATACTTGAGCCAATTAACCTAACAGTCCAAAAGAAAGAAAGAAAGAAAGAAAAGAAATCCAAGGTGTAGAACTGTGAAGATCATATTCCAAAAATAAAACTATATCTATGTTTCCACAGGTCTTTCTAGCACCTGTTTTCAGTTTTATGATGTACTCTAACTTCCTAGAGAACAGTGTTGTCATATGATATAATAACAATATCTACCCTATAGGGTAGATTAATAAAGTAGGTAGATTAATAAAGTGATTAATACCAAGATCTTAACACCTTGTTGCTTTTTATCCCTCATTTTTGTATCAGTCTGATGACCCAGCACAATGCATGGTAATTGGGTAAAAAGTCAAATAAATGGAATGTAGAAAATTAGGGGAGCTGTGTTGTTTATAATACCTTTGCACTGAATCACCCCTGGAGACATTGATTATCTGTCTAGGGTGGCCCAGGCATTGAGTATGCTGTAATACACTTCCAGGTGATTCCAATACAGAGCCAGGATGGAGAACTATGGAGCCACAGGAGAATGAGTATGGGCTGTAGAGGTTGCATAAGCTTCAGGGCTGGGAAGAATGACTAGCCTTTGCCTACTTAGGGAAAGAAGAGGAATTTAAAGCTTTTTATTTGTTTATTTGTTTTGTTTTTGTTTGGGTTTTTTTGTTTTTGTTGTTTTTGTTTTTGTTTTGAGTCAGATACAATCCATCCTAGAAAGAGATGACTCTCCTTAGTTACGTGAATAGTTTGGGGAAAGTTGAGTTGAAATCAATGTTACAACCAGAGCTATTATAAGATACATATGCCATGTGAGTTGCATGGTGCCTGATGACTAGCTTTTATATCAACCCTCCAAGAAGTATCTCCATTTAAAGATAAGAAAATTGTGGGCTAGATCTTTTCCCACTTCAAGTGTGGTCCATGGACTGGCCACCTTGACATCACCTGGGAACCTTGAGAAAGGCAGGATCTCAAGTCCCGCAACAAGCGTCCTGAATGAAAAACTACACTTTCCATAGTGAGTAAGCCAACTGATATTCATATTGAAGTTTGAGAAATAGTGAAGTAGATTAATCATTCACAACCTTGGGTGCTCACTGAAATCACCGTGAAACCTACATTTAAAAAAATCCTGATACCTAGGCTTTGGGGTTTTTCAAATCTACCTAACGTGATTTTGATGTGCTGCAGTTTGAGAATCACTGGGCTAGAGACTGCATATAATATGTCTAAGTTGCCATGCTAGCTGGTAAAGATAGAGCTGGGATTCAATCCAGAACTCCAGGGCCATTGTACTATGGCCCTTTCCTGAATTATACCTCTTAGACTCCAGAAATTTTCAAGTTCAAGTAAAAATAAAAATATCAAAACATTATGCATATACATATACATCATCTTCTCAAGGAGTGTGTCCTGTTTCTGACAGTCATGATCATATTTTAAAATAATTGATATGTTCTTATTTCTACATTCAGCTCAGGGCTAAGTAAATATTATTGCTTAATAAATACTATTTGATTAATACACATTGCTATTCAAGCAATGAGATCTATACTAATTGCATCCAAGAAATACTTCTTCACCCTTTCAAGCTAAAACTCAAATTGCACATCAGTATTAATTTATGAGAAATGTTAAACCTTGTCTTTCTTGCTGTGATTGATGCATGCAAATTATTTCACTTATCAAGACAAAGCCTGTCTATAATTTTATATTGAATGTGATAAAATAATGAGGGCTAAAACCTAAATTTCCTAATGTGTAAATGGCTTGAAAATAAGCTTCATATTTATTCATTAGCTGTTACAGTGACTGCATCCCAAGATTATTTTTTTGGTATAGAATTAAACTTTACAAACAACCAGAACATCTCACTTGATAGCTAATTCACAGGAAGATCATTATCTTATTATAATAAATACCTGGATAAACAATATTTAAATAAGCATAGTCCTGCTTTACAGATTTATTTTTCCTGAGGATGGTGTAATCATTATTGTTCCATTGTAATGCCTGGCAAAGGATAGAATGGGG
The DNA here is from genome assembly GCF_022355385.1 of Mustela nigripes. Classification (NCBI taxonomy): domain Eukaryota; kingdom Metazoa; phylum Chordata; class Mammalia; order Carnivora; family Mustelidae; genus Mustela; species Mustela nigripes. Next base: position 57,225 of record NW_026739449.1, read on the forward strand.
TTTATGAAAAGAATCTGAATTACTTTTGTCAGTCATTCAGCAATGGATTTTCCTGTGCTGCGTTACAATCTCATTACCCCAGGATCAGGCTTTTAAATCTCAGAGCGAAAGGTAAAAGGAGCTAAGGTTAGATGTTATCACACAGACAGGCCTGCATTACATTTAAGTGAGTGGGACTGAATGCCCAAGTGGAACATTTGCAAAAGTATTTGATTTGATAGGAATGTTTTAAGACTCTTTCCTGTTAATTTTGCCCGAGAAGACAGTCAAAATTCCTGTAAGGAACATAGCAAACTCCTAAAGAATAAGAAAAAGAGGGGCGCCTGGGTGGCTCAGTGGGTTAAAGCCTTTGCCTTCAGCTCAGGTCATGGTCTCGGGGTCCTGGGATCAGGACCTGCATTGGGCTCTTTGCTCAGCAGGGAACCTGCTTCCTCCTCTCTCTCTCTGTCTGCCTCTCTGCCTACTTGTGATCTCTATCAAATAAAAAAAGTCTAAAAAAAAAAGAATAAGAAAAAGAAAAAAAAACACATATTTTTCCTTTCATAATGATCTTCCTGGTAGAGTCATCTGGCTGCTTTAAAAAATTTTTTTAATTATATTTAAATGTAATTAATTAACATACAATATATCACTAGTTTTAGAGGTTGAGTTCAGTTATTCATCCATTGCATATAACACCCCTTCTGGCTGCTTTTAATCATTTATCCATTTATTCATTCATTCCCAAAATACCTACTGTGTTAAGAACTCAAGAATTAGGCATCCAATGTTGAAAGGCTCAGGCCATCACGGTCCAAGAGGGGACATCTATCAAGACTATGACAGTTGGGGAGATGACTGAGGACTCTGGAATAGACACTACATAAACACAGAATCCTCCTCATCTCTACAGAAAGGTCAAGGCAATGGCATTAAGGGAAAACTTTTTACAAGAGATGACACAGAAGGTTACAGGGAAGGCTGATCTGCACTGAACAGATCCATAGGAGCTAAGTCCGTTTGGAGGAAGACCAATTTAGAGTTTCACACTTAAAGAACCCCAGTGATTTTCCAGTGTTTCCATAAGGAACCAAAGAAAACAGAAGAGATTCACACTTGCAACCCAGGTGGCACACAATTCTGTAGCTTTCCTGGCTGTGATGTGATGGAGGTTACAGCACCTTCCTCACAGAGGCATAAAGAAGAAAACGAACAAAAATTTTTTTGTTCTGGAATTTTTCACCTATGGCTCTTTCGGTCTGAAAGTAGAAGATGATGCTATTATTTTTGTAAATTCTGTGTTTTTCAAATTCCAAATCTTAAAAGAGTCTTAGATTTCAAATAGCAGAAACCTGTGCTATAGGCCTACTTCTCTCTTGCATTTAGCCATCTAACTGGGTGGGTAAAGTTAACTCTTTTGGTTTTAGTTTCCTCACTGGTTAAAGTGAAGGCATGTGCCTACAGCAGTGGTCCTCAGCCAGGAATACTAAGCACTTCCTAGAAATAATGTCAGTTACTGAGATGGGTGTGTGGCAGGGTTGGATGCGGGGGGGAGCAGTTCTATAGATATCTAGTGAGTTGAGGCCAAAGATATTGCTGAAGCTCCCAGATGCAGAGGACATAGTTCACAACACAGAATGTAGTGGTACCAAAGTCAAGAAACCTTGGCCTGAAAGCAGCCTTCACTGGCTACAGTAAGCAATTAGCTGGTTATAGTCTAGAAAGCACACGCTGATGTGCATTTGGAAGCAACACTCATGAAAAGACAAAGCCAAAGGCAGGATTGGACAACGGGGACCATTTGACTTGACAAAATCTCTTCCAGTCCAGTGAGTCTGGAAAGACTACCCACTAGAGAATGCTACCTTGGATGGAAGTAACAGAGTCCCTGTACCTTTGCACCACTGTCTTGCTCAGTTTTTATTTATTTATTTTTTTTTTTAGGTACCACTCTGAGAAAAGCTGATGTCAGCTACCCCTTGATTTAGATGATCCTTTGACTAGAGTTTGCCCCAAGAAGAGTGTGACCTTGGCTGAAATGCTAAGGAAGTTCCTGAAGGACTTACTCCCCCTCCCCTCAAAGATTGTTGGCTAACCACACTCCTTGTAGTGGGTCAGTGTGTAAAGGGCCAGTTTGGAGTCTATGGCAAGAACCAAAAGGAAATAAGTTGCTTCTTTCTATCTCTGTAAGTGGTGACAATAGCAAAGCATCAGGGAAGGCTGCCTACTTACTAGGACTGTAGGTGAGCTTACAGCAACCCTTCTTCAGATGTGTAACCTACATGGACAGAACAAAGAATAGTAGTTTAGCTTCTGGACTTCCTGCATCATCTTGTTTAAATGTCACAGTAACCAATGGAGTTTGTGCTAGGACTGTTCTTATTTCACAGAGCGAAACAGAGAGCCTCAGTAACCTACCTAAAATCAGCCAGGAGGTAGGGGTGTAGCATTTGAAGTCAGGTCTGTCTGATCGATCTTATCTTGTAATAAATCTTACCTTGTAAGAAATCTGCTACTGTGAGTCTCTCTAAGGCAGATGTTCTTCATCTAAAAGATGGGATCTTCTAGATCAGTCAGAAAAAGACAAATACCATATGATTTCACTTATACGGGGAATTTAAGAAACAAAACGAACAAGCAAAGGGAAAAAAAAGAGAGAGGCAAACCAAGACAAAAGACTCTTAACTACAGAAAACAAACCGGTGGTGACCAGAGGGGAGGTGGTGGGGGTATGGGTTGGGTTAAATGGGTGATGGGCGTTAGGGAGAGGACTTGTAGTGAGTACTGGGTATTGCATGTGAGTGTCAAATCACTGAATCGTACACCTGAAACTAGTATTACATGCCAGAATTTAAATAAAATTTAAAAAACATAAAAGATGGGATTTTTGTATCCTTCACATGCTTTATAAGTTCATTTTTAATGATCCTATGGGGAAAGAGGAGTGTGTAAAACATTGTAAACATGAGATCTTACAATAATTATCATTAATAGCACTAAATATCATTAGTAAGTGGCATCCCCAATAATAATCATGACTTCCCTAGGTGGGAGTTCTTAGCTCAGAAAGCTCTAAAAAGGCCTTAATTTGGCATGGCCATGAATTGATCCAGGAGTGGGTACCTATCAAGAGTTGTGTTTGCTGTTAAATTCCTGGTACCCCATAGTATAACCTGACAGAGAGGGATCTGTGCAATGAGCAAAGAGGAGAAAGAGAGAGGGAAGGAGGGAATGAGAGGAGGCAGCGAGAGAGAGGGGCAGAGAGAGTGTGTGGTGCCCAGGGCCTAACCGTATCGCAAATTCAGTTTATCCTTTTAGAAGCCTCCTGAAAAATGTATAAATGATTGGTTGAGAGTCTTACAGGCTTTATACTCACTTTACCTTGGTCTGAATCTCTATTCCATCATTTCTAGCTGCGTAATTTTAGATAACATACTTAACAGCCCAGTGGCCTCATTTTATTCATCTGTAGAATGGGGATGGTAAGAATAGTCAATCATGGGGCCCTGGAGAAGATTAAGCAAGTTAATACACAAAGTACTTAGGAAGGGAGTGGTGAATGCAAATCCTCACAGTCCTCACTGTTATAATATACCTTTTATGTGTTTTGTATGAAAGTTTGTTAAATGAGATGAATACAGCATGCTATTAAAAATTCCTTGCAAAATGTTTACATACGTACTTCATATGAATCTATGATATATTTAGTCATCTGCATGATATTGTCCATGTAGATAATTTATTGTTTTAAACTACTCCATATGCTTCAAGGAAGTTGTGTATTTTTTCCCTGTCTATTTGCATTTCTCCCTAGGCTGTATTTTCAGAAAGTGGAATGATTGAATCAAAGGGAATGAAGAACTTAAAAGCCTTTGACATAGATGCCAAATTGCTTTCCAAAAGGTTGCCTCCACCTTGGCAGCAGATGTGAAAAATCTAGCTTTTACGTTCAATAAACTTCCTCAGATTAATGGAATAATGAACACTCCCTTCCCCGTGTTTTTACCATTTCTAATCTATTGTTTATGAGTTAGTGTACTTCATTGCTATCCATTTTTCTATCAGGGATTTTTTGTTTTTTTGTTTTTTAGCTCTTTCCTTATGCATTATATATATATATATATATATATATATTATATATATAATTATATATATATTTGATATATATATAATTATATATATAATATATATATAATTATTATATATATATGTATATATATATAATTATATATATATACATATATATATATTTTAAGATTTTATTTATTTATTTGAGAGAGAGAAAGAGAGCACAAGCAGGGGGAGCAGTAGAGGGAGAAGGAGAAGCAGGCTCCCCACCAAACAGGGATCCCGATGTGGGACTTGATCCCAGGACCCCGGGATCATGACCTGAGCTGAAGGCAGACACTTAACCATCTGAGCCACCCAGGCACCCCATTATTTATGTTTGAAAGATAAAATCCTTTGTCATATTTATATTTTCCCCAGTATATCACTTGCCTTTTACACTGCTACTAATTTTGATAAAGCCATGACGGTAAAACAAATATCTTAACCAGTCCTTTCTCAAGTTAGGACTTCGGATAGCAGATATTGTCCTGTCCCAATCCTAGTCCCTTGGATTACCCTGGACGTCACCAGCAGAAAATTCTAGAACACTCATCACTTCTTATCTCTGCCTGGCTGCAGATATTCATTCTCCTGCCATAAGAGAGTCTCTAGTCTGTAAGAGGTGGAAACAAGCAGATGGGAGTGACCATCCCTCAACCCAAAAGGGACTGAAATCTCAGCCTCACACCTCCTGGGGACAATTCTGTAGACTAGCCCTCACTGTCTGGTAGAGTGTCCCCAGTTTAATTGAGTATTGGTCACCCTTAACTGGTACTCAATAATGCAGTAATGCACTTATCAATCCACCATTTTATTTGCTCTCCCTTATTGTCTATCTCACTTCCCACTACTTTGTGTATTTCTTGGGGCTGTCCTTCAAATAAACTAGTTGTACACAAATCCTGGTCTCATGGTTTTCTTTTGAGGGAGTCCAAACTAAAACACATGAGTCTTATTAAAGTGTTTCAGCGGCTTCTTAGTTTGGGTCATGATTTATTCATGTTCTGAAAACTAATGATTGGTGTTGGTAGATTATTCATAAACAATATTTATAAGAAGAATCAAGTTCAAAAAAATTCAGTGTTTCTCAGTCTTTCATTTATTTATTTTTTAAAAATATTTTATTTATTTATTTGACAGACAGAGATCACAAGTAGGCAGAGAGGCAGGCAGAGAGGTGGGGGGAACAGGTTCCCTGCTGAGCAGAAAGCCCGATGTGGGGCTTGAACCCAGGACCCTGGGATTATGACCTGAGCCGAAGGTAGAGGCTTTAACCCACTGAGCCACCCAGGTGCCCCTCAGTCTTTCATTTATAACCAAAAAAGACTTATGATTGAAGTTTAGATATTTAGCTATTTTTTGTAAAAAGTTTTCCTTTCTGAATTTCTATAATTGTGGGGTTTAGGAAAAGTTTGAAAACCACAGGGACTAAATGATCTCTCAGATACTTTCCAGCTCTAAAATCATTTTACCCCCTTACAAGATTTAACACGGTTTGGTTCCGGACACTTGCATTTTTTGGTTGAGTGAATGATTCTTCCTCTTATTCATTGCTGTATTTGCAACTTATGTAACAATTCAGTCTGCTCACTCATTTACTTATTCTTTCATGCATTCATTTAGAAAACATTTGCTGACTGTGCTCTGCATGCAAAGTGGAATTGCATGAAGTAGGAGAAAGAACACCAGACTTGAACCCAGCAGAGAGTTTGCCCCCAGATCAAATGTTTTCTGTGAATTTCAGGCAAGCCCTCTGCTCTCTCTCTCTGTTTGTCTCCTCGTGTCTAAACATAAATAATTATAAAGAATAAAAACACTGAGGGGTGCCTGGGTGGCTTAGTGGGTTAAGCCTCTGCCTTCAGCTCAAGTCATGATCTCAGGATCCTGGGATGGAGCCCCGCATCGGGCTCTCTGCTCAGCAAGGAGCCTGCTTCCTCCTCTCTCTCTCTCTCTCTCTCTCTCTCTCTTTCTCTCTCTCTGCTTCCCTCTCTGCCTACTTGTGATCCCTGTCAAATAAATAAATACAATTAAAAAAAAAAACAATGAGCACTACTATGGGCTTACAGTGTACCAGACACTTTCAGAGTTTTACATGTATTTTCTTGCGTTGTATTAACTGATTTGATTCTGTGTGGTGGGTATCACTAACACCTCCATTTCAGAACAAGGAAGCTAAGACTTAGAGAGGCTAAGAAACTTGCACAAGGTTATATAACTAGTAAGTGGCAGGAATAAGGATTTCAGCTGTGAAAATAAATGAAAAGCACCCAAATGAGAATAAACAAAGGCTATATATTCAGAAGTTGCTCTAGCAAGGGGTCAGCTGTCATCACTTGTATCTACAATGGGCAGAGATTCAAAGGCAGGTGAGGGAGTTGGAAAACTTAAAAAGGAAAGGCTTCAGGTATTCTCTGATTGGCGGCTGTTGGAATAGTGAAACTTGAGGTGAGCTAACTTGAAATGGGTTTTCCTATATGAACAGTCTGGTGAATCTATTTGTCTTTCCCTGCTTGGCCCTAAGTTGGAAGGAGGGGTAAAGATTAGGGAAGCTGGCAGTTATTAATCAAGTCCTGACTGGTGCCAGATGCTACACAGATAGGGGTTCGGCTTCCTGGTCTAGTTGTTGGAGAGTGTGGGTGAGACTTCTATTTTCATACATTGTCTGGTCATTATATATTAGTAGATTCAGTCTCTCATTTCCAGGGAGTTTTTACTTCAAAGCTCACACTCCAAATCATACCCTACTTTTCATAAAAGAATATATGTTCACCCAAATTATACACCCTGAATATGACAGTATAAAATTAGTATAATTATTCAGAACACAGAACTAAGTATTTAAGGATAGAGAAGTACAACCTATTTTGTATGTGTATAGCTTTTAAGCTTAGGAAAACTAACATACAGAATTGAAGGTGGAGTTTGAAGGAAAAGAACAATGTGGACCAAGTATGCTCATATCTCCAACCATGACGTCTTCGAAGAAGCTATGATTCTAGAAGGGAGTCTCAACCACAAATGGCTCCAGAGGCCAAGTGAGAAGCACTGATGAATGAAGCAAGCAGGCCAAAACAGAGTGTGAATGGTGCAGAATACCCATCTGAAAGTTGTATTTTGGGGCCACTTGGACAGCTCAGTCAGTTAAGCCTCTGACTCTTGATTTAGGCTCAGGTCATGATCTCAGAGTCAAGAGATTGAGCCCTGGGTTGGACTCTATTTGGGCATGGACCCTGTTTAAGGTTCTCTTTCTCTCTTTGCCCCTTCTCCCTGCCCGCCACCGAGCTGCATGTGCTCTCTCTCTCTCTCTCTAAAAAAAGATAATAATAATAACAATAATAAATAAAATAAGATAAAATAAAATACAAGTTATGTTCTTATTCAGCTTTGGTAATATAGGACTGTAGCCAAGTGCGGCAGGAGATTTAGATTTTTATATAAAAACTTGATTTCGAAATGATGACAGTGGGCACCTTGGTGGCTCAGTCAGTTAAGTCTCTGCCCGCAGTTCAGGTTTCCTAGAGTCCCAGGATGAAGCCCCTCACTGGGCTCCTGGCTCAGCATGGAGTCTGCTTCTGCCTCTGCCCCTCACATTGCTCTCATGCTCTCACTTTCTATTTCAAATAAATAAAATAAGAAAAAATCTTGAAATGCAGACTAGTTATTTTATAAGAAAAATAAAGCATATCAAAAATAGACAAAACTTGACAGCCACCAAAGAAATCATGTCTGTGAGTCTCCTAGAGCTCACTGGCCACCAGTAAGAACCAGTGCCTAGAGAAACCCTCCAAACTGCTCAGAGAGGACTTACAGGCAGCTCCCCCTTTACCAATGCTGGGCTAAGCAGGTTACCCGAGCTTTTCCCTTTCCCAAGTATCCAATTTCGTCTGTGTTTCCAGAGTGGCAACAGGACCAGAAGATGAGAATCAACATATGTTCTTTCACATAAACTTCACAGCAACTCAGTGAGCTAGGTATTATTATGCCTTCAGGAATTCATGAAACCAGAGACAAAACACACACAAACAACTGTACCAGAGAGTATGAGAATAATTGTACACCGGTGTGCAGAGGAAATATGCATGAAAGAAATAATCAGTATATACTGAAGTTGATTACTTCTCCTCCAAGGTAGAGAGCTTACAGGAAGCTCTACAAAGAAAGTGACTTGAATTGGTAAATTTAGGGCTTGCCTCAGGTTACAAGACTGAAAAAGAACTAGAAATTTTTTCTATATTACCACCAGACATTAACATTTATTGCAAAACAACAACAACAAACACCAAAAAAACAAAAACAAAAACAAAACAAAAAACTGCAATTGAACTTAGACAGGATTCTCCCAAAATATTCACATATTTTACTTAAACTCTTTCCTCAATCTAGAGGCTGAGAATACCCATTTTGAATAACTGGCATCTTTAACGGGTGACTGAAAGCCTGTTACATTCGACCCTTTTTTGTTTTATTATGGACTCCATGGATAGGCAGAGGTTTTTGTGAAGATAAGACAGACATCTACTTGTCCTAGAAGACTGAGGTGACCAGCCCCTTTCTTTTCAGAAAATGGATGCCTATCATTTCTATTTGCTTCTTTGAATCTGCGTTTCCATTCAGGTGAGTTATGATTTAATCCCCCATCCCCAGCCTCATAATCAGGGATGTGCATAATACAGATTAAGCATTACTGTCTCTGAGAAAATAAACCCAAGGAAAAGATCAGCATACAATGCATCAATTCCCAAGGCATTCAGCAGAAAATGAGCACGTATTGACCAATGAGTGGAATAATAGTTTTGTTGACAATGTCAGTGGAGGTGTTCAATCTCCAGGCAGAGGAGGGAGAGAAACAAAGGAAAGAAGAAAAAAGAACCGTCTCTCTCGGCTCCGTTCTCCACCAATTCTTCCAACACATGGGTGGGCAATTTCTTCTAGCCGACTCTCCTATTATTTTGAAAGTTAGACCTTCGTAGTTCACTTTTTTTCTTTTTTCTTTTTAAGATTTTATTTATCTGTTTGATGGAGATCACAAGTAGGCAGAGAAGCAGGCAGCGGGGGAAGGGGAAGCAGGCTCCCGACTGAGCAGAGAGCCTGATGCAGGGCTCAACCCCAGGACACCAAGACCACGACTTGAGGCCCAAACCACTGAGCCACCCAGGTGCCCCTGCAGGTCACTTTCTTTAAGAAGTTCAGATCACAGTCCAAAGAACTTAAAACACAAACATTTAACAATGCAGACGTGGGAATAAGAAAAAGAAGGAACTGCAAATCACTAGAGGATCTGAAGGTAGAAGGGAGGTTTCTGCTCTTTATTGAAGAAACTATTTCTAAACAGGGGCCTTGAAGAATTCCTATTCATGGGATGACATTGACACTATTTAAGAAAAGTTATGGGAATTCTGCAGATCAATTACCCTAAGGAACAGTCTATTGTGCCATATTATCCCAGCTATTTTTTCCTTACTAATTATTGATATTTACCTGAATTAATGAAATAAAATGGGCTCCCATTTGGATTGGCTGCATAGGTTAATGGTTATTCCATGATAACATACTTGCTTCCATGACAAATGCTTTCAAAGTATGGGAAGAACCTTATCTATGAACCTTCTGCATAAAACGGTTCGTAACATAAGCTCTGGAGAATCAGAAATAGAGGGGTACATGAATGCCTTATACATAGCAAAACTATGAGATTAATACATAGAGTGAAACTGGAAGTCCTCTATAACATCAACGTCAATGAACCAGGTAAATATTGTCTCTGAGCTCTCTTGCTGTAGATTTTTATGGAATATGTTTGGGGGAGGGTGCGGAAATTGTCCAGCTCAGACTGTGTCTCTTTGGCACGGGGCATCATTTGAGGTGGATCATTTTTAAGAAACAGAACATTCAAGAAGTTTTCTTTTTAAATCCCTCCCTACCTCCCAACTGCCTAAAAGAATTTAGATACAGGACTGAGAGCTACCACCATCGATAACTAGAATATAAAATGAAAAAGCATGGTAGACAAGGAGGAGCCTAGCAAAGTCTGTTGGCTAAAATTCCTCTCTAGGTCCCATTGCTTTAGCATTGCCCCAAGCATTTATTTATCAAACATTTACTCTTTGTCATCTACCTGTGAACTCTCTTCCTTTCCATTGAAGGAAGACCCTTCCTTAGCTCTGGATGGTATAGAAGTCTTAATCTTCTGACTGCCTATGGACCTCACATGTTCATGGATTCCTTGTACACAGGTAGTTAAATTTAGTTTTCTCCTATTAATCTGTCTCATGTCATTTTATTCTTAGATTGGCCAAAGACCATCGACAGGTACAGGAAAACATTTTCTCCCCATTAGGGTCATGATTGTTGTTGTTTCCTATAACACACACACAAAGCACTGCATAATTATATATGCATATAAAACATGTACACACACACACACACACACATAAGTTGGTTGGGTGGCATAAAAAAAAAAAAAAGCTGGTCAGCCATTTCACCTAAGTTTTGTAAAGA
>NW_026739450.1:0-2916 GCF_022355385.1 Mustela nigripes
TAAAGAAGAGTGGTGTGTGTGTGTGTGTGTGTGTGTGTGTGTGTGTGCACGTGTGTGTATATCTCCCCACAATGGAATACTATGCAGCCATCAAAAGAAATGAAATCTTGCCATTTGCAATGACATGGATGGAACTAGAGGGTATTCTGCTGAGTGAAATAAGTCAATAAGAGAAAGACAATTATCATATGACCTCGCTGATATGAGGAAGTGGAGAGGCAATGTGGGGAGTTTGGGGGTTAGGAAAAGAATAAATGAAACAAGATGGGACGGAGAGGGAGACAAACCATCAGAGACTCTTAATCTCACAAAACAAACTGAGGGTTGCCGGGGGCAGGGTAGGGAGAGGGTGGTGGGGTTATGGACATTGGGGAAGGTATGTACTATGAAGTGTATAAACCTGACGATTCATAGACCTACACCCCTGGGGCTAATAAGACATTATATGCCAATAAAAAAACTAAAAATTTAAAAAAAAGATAGATGGATGGATTCTCTTCCCCGCCATCACTGTGCAATCCCTTTATCATGTTCCCCAGTCACCACACCATGCATCAAGTACCTTATAAGAATAAAATTCTAAGAATTGGCTCCTAATGCATTTGCCCAGCTCTTGTGAAGTTCTGCACATAGTCTGCACCATCCAACTCCACATACACTAATCCTTTCTCTTGTTTCTAATCTTCCTCTTGTTTCTTATATGTATAAAAATCATTGTTTAAATCATAGCAATTCTCAGGACGTATTCTTTCTACCCGAACCCAGTGCAGGTCCTCTCCATTTAAGAGCCACATCGGGGGTGCCCGGGTGGCTTAGTTGGTTAAGTGTCTGACTCCTGATCTAAGGTCAGGTCAGGTCTTGAGCTCAGGGTCATGAGTTCAAGGCCCATGTTGGGCTCTACACTGGACATGGAGCCTAATTCAAAGAAAAAAAAAACAAAAGGAGCCACAGAAGCATGAGGGATAAATCCCCCCAATTCACAAAAGACAAACTAGATGTAGTTTCTTCTAATTTCTTCTTCATGTGAGAAGAATAGTTTGCCCTCCTTTATCAATTCCATATCTTCCCTGGTTTCATTTAAGCCTCTGAGGTCTGACACTCTACTACATCCTACATGTAATTCACAGTTTTTGTTTGTTTGTTTGTTTTTAACCTATCAGCTCTACTGCTTTCTTTTGCCATGTTCTAAGAAAGGTCAGCAAATCACTGACCAAATGTAAACATCACATTTAGGATTACATTTTTTTTTTTAAGATTTTATTTATTTGACAGAGAGAGATCACAAGGCAGAGAGGCAAGCAGAGGGAGAGAGAGGAGGAAGCAGGCTCCCCGCCAAGCAGAGAGCCCGATGCGGGGCTCGATCCCAGGACCCTAAGATCATGACCTGAGCTAAAGGCAGAGGCTTAACCCACTGAGCCACCCAGGTGCCCCAGGATTGCATTTGATCTTATAAAGAATACCTACAATAACACAAAATGTCAAGCTTAAAATGATAAGTACTTAAAAGTATGCCAAGTTCTTATTAGGTCTCTGTACTGAAGGTTGAATTTTTTTTTAAAGTTCACTTTTCACCTATCCTTTGTACACACACACAAAATGCATATAGGAAGACATAGTTTAATATTGTATATAAGATAATGAAAGTTAGCAATGCTCTTTATTTAATAAAGTTGGTAAAGTACAAAGTAAAAAAAAAAAAACAAAACAAAACATCAAGGCGTGTTTCCCTTGAGATGGTGGTGAGGAGGAAGACAGAGAGATAGACATCATTAATGAAATAAGTCAGAGTAAATAGCTTAATATTAAGACATAGACTGTGATTTTCAAAACTGTAAATTATGGAAGTCCACAGCTGAATGTCTTCAGTATGCATTTATCAAGCACTGAAAATTGAGTGTCTGACTTTGGAATGAAGTGAATCTTAAGTATGTCTCATTTTGTAAAATAGAATTTTTTTTAAAGATTACACTTATTTATTTGACAGACAGAGATCACAAAGAGGCAGAGAGGCAGGCAGAGAGAGGGGTTGGGGGGAATCAGGCTCCCTGCTGAGCAGAGAGCCCCGTGCGAGGCTCGATCCCAGGACCCTGAGATCATGACATGAGCTGAAGTAAGAAGTTTAACCCAATGAGCCACCCGGGCACCCCTGTAAAATATAAGTTATAAAGGGTTTCATATTAGGGAATAGTATTCAGGCTAAGCTGTGCAGGGTTAAAATATATTATGGGCTACATTTGCCTAGAGAGGAAATTGCACTCTGATACTGAGACATCCTTCCAGACAGTGCATCAAGTCTGCCCCTTTGGTGTTTATGATTGATTAGTCCGCCCGTGATTACCTCCTTGGGGAGAGCATATAGTCAAGAGAATACAATTTCTTCTCTGGCCCTGTTCTTCCAGTTGAGCCCTTAGATGCTAAGAAACTCAAACAGGAAGAAATATTTCTCTAAATTCAAATTCTTTTCTAGGATTTCGTCACTATAGTCAAGTATTCCTCCTACAAAAGATGTTGGTGTTATTTCATTTCACAGAAGCAGCATTGAACATAGAGTCACATTCTTCATAGCGATGTCCCAAATTGGTTACTAGGAGCTATTTGTTGTCTTATTATATCTTAACTTTTTGACATATACAAAAGAGTTTCCAAACCTAACCAAGATGATTTGAGTATCAAATATGTCAATGGACATAATGACACTTGAAAATCATAAATGCAAGATTTTAAAATTGAAAGTGACTTTTAACTGAGGGCTAGTTTTACCATAACCATGTAAAAGTCACTATGTGATATTAGGAAAGATCATAGGACATGGAGTAAAAAAGACCAGAAATTAAAACCTAACTCAGCTTTTTCTTTTCTTTTCTTTTCTTTTCTTTTCTTTTCTTTTCTTTTCTTTTCTTTTCTTTTCTTTTCTTT